>NC_047115.1:75685045-75780750 GCF_902500255.1 Thalassophryne amazonica
AGGCCATCTGTGTCCTCAGGACAGACAAAGTCCGGGATGAAGGAATCATACAAATCCTGGAGAAACAAGCAAACACAACCAGTTATGACAAAATGTCCTCTGTCCATGTTTGTCCTAAATCTGCCTCTCCTTTAATTAAAACTGTTCATTACAACAGCTGCTTCTTTCATTTACAAAATAAAGTATCATTAGGAGCTGTGACACTCTGGCCTCCTGTCCAGGGTGAAGCCCACCTCACGCCCTGTGACTGCTGGGATAGGCTCCAGCCCCCTGTGACCCTTAATTGGGCAGCGCAGTCTCTTTTGAGGGCCGGCGCTAAGGGGTTAAAATATGACACATATGATGTAATAATCCTACATCCTGGGACAGCCCTCTCTGTGTTTGTGGGCAAATTACACAGCAAACAAAGTGAAAATACAAAGAAAAAGTGACGATGTGGTGGAAAGTGGACATGTTTTGTGGTTTGTTTATGACCCGGAGCTCAAATGTGTCGAGGCGGTTGTACATGTGAGAGAACGCAACTACTCTGGTTAGCTCTGTAGGCTAACACCTACCGACACGACCTCTCCATGTGTCTCGTCTTCCCTTGGAACCGAAAAAAACCTGCACTTTTTGCGACTACTTCGTTGACTGCAGCCAAAAACAAAACAGTACACATTTACCCGTGTGAAGTTATGCTGTGTTTGTATTGTGCAATGGGAGGCTGTCCCCATAAGTGGTCAAATCCCACGATATCACACAGGGGTTCAAACGAGACTGTGCTGCCCTATTGGAGTGAGCGGTTGAAGATGAGTGAGTGAATATCATTAGGAGTACTGAGAAGTATTTGTACTCATAAGTTTTTTTCTCCTGTGGCTGATCTTCTGTCAAACCTACATTCATGTTTTATGTGTCACTGAAATAATTGTTTTTATGTGTTGCTTTCGATTAAACTGAAGACAAATTTCCTGCTTTTATGACATTTTAAAGTGCTGCTTCATTTGAAAGAATAAACCTTCATGAATGATGTAATAAGGTAACACTCCTGCTGACAGCGCATTCTGTCCAGCCTCACCTGTGCCTCCTCAGGAGGTGCAGGAGGAGAAGATTCCTGGTCCAGATATCTCTGGAACCAGTCCTCCAACGTGGTGTCAACATAAGGGTCCTCTAATACTGAATTCTTCATGAATTCAGCCTCTTCCTTCATTTGAATGAATCCAAGGAGAATGTCGTCCAACATGTTTGCTGTAACATGGAGAAATTAAAAATAATAATCACTAAATTAATAGAAAGTTACAAAGTGCTTTACACGATAAAAGCATCAAACAGAAAGATTAGAAATCAAAACAATTGTTTCCACAATTGATGTTTCTAAATATAACAGCACTGAGAATCACCGTCTGGTGTTACTGGCAGCAAAGTTAAATAAGATCATGTCTCCAACAACACTTCAAGTAAAAGTTTGAAAACCAAAATCCTGTGGAAGACTTTTACTGTGAAAGTTACAGCGTCATTGTTCAATAACACTGAGTCTAACTTGACAGCACCAAGAAGACGTTAGCTAAAATCTTTTTTTTTTTTTTTGTGGTGGGGTGGTGCTAAAAATCCGTTCTTTTACTAAAAACGACCAGCAGTGACAATCTGAAGCTTGTCTCAAGTTTCATTAAGTAGTTCAGCTTAAAGAAAGCTTAACTTATTGTGGGTGAAACATTGAAATAAACTGTTCAGGGTCAGGTTCACTCAGTTTACTGTTTGAAATATTCTAAATGTTCTGTTTAATTAACATCTCAGTGCCTCCAAATAATCTGTATACTATGAATTATTTTGGACAGTTTTTACAAACAAACCCACAATTTACACAAAATATACTCTGATATTAACAGTAATATGTATATATATATATATTTTAAAACACTGTTAAATGTAAAGAATCTCACCTATGTGGTTTGTAAACAAGTTAAAATTTCTGCTCCTGTTTTTCTGTCTTCTCTCCTTGGGGTGATGGCAGAACTGATTCCACAGTTAATGAAAGCGTCAGTTAAATAGTCGAGAGATGATGTTGGAACGTTAAGCCCCGCCCAGTTCGTGGTGGGCGGGGCTTCATGTTTCAAAGATGGCAAATAAACATTAGTTACCATAGTAACAATCACTGATCTGTTTATGTTTTACTGTGTGGCTCATTGGCCCCCAGTCTCCATACAATCCACTGAAGTAAACTGGCGGCCATCTTGCCACTCCCAACTTATGCAGACGGCACATAGACAATTTATTAGAACGTCAACAATTTCAAGTAATAGCTGAGCTTATTCTCTCATTTACTTATTTTTGTTCTTCAGATAATGTAAGATTGATTCCTCCTAATCTATGTCTGCCATGATTAGCTATTTGATTTAATTTCTTTCTTTTATTACTTTGACACTTTCTTCCCTTCTATTCTCAATTACTCATATCTCACAGGAACAAATACTCAATTCTAAAAATTATCATTCCGCAAGCATCTCTCTCTCTATATATATGTATGTAGTTCATCCAACACAAAACACATGTGGCTACACATGTTGTGTTAATAAGCCACTTATTATTATTATCTTTGCCTATATGCTGGAATAAGGGATAGAACTCTTCAAATTGTTGTTCATTACCCATTTCAATCATACTCCGTTGGGGTTTTTCATAATTATTGTATGGCCTTGCCTTGCAATGTGGAGCGCCTTGGGGCAACTGTTTGTTGTGATTTGGCGCTATATAAGAAAAAAGTTGATTGATTGATACTCACAGGTGAAATGTTTGTCCACAGCCTTTGATCAGGCAATTTGCGCAGGTTATACGTGCACACGAAGGTATTTTTTTTAAACAAAATTACAAAGAATAAAGTTGCCTGCGCCTAATTAAAGATCAATAGAAAAGAGCGATCAGTAGCGGAACATCGGAGTGGTAATATGGGGCCGGTTTGCTTCAAAAATATTGGCCAATGAGCTATCCAGTATTATTTAGAGATCAGTGGTCACAAAAAATCATTTTTGAGACAAATTTAAATTAACGAGTGTCAGTTTAAATGGGTAAAAAAATAAAAGATGAACCAGTTTAACTTTTATGATTGTAACATATTTGAAATAAAGAGAAAATTTGTCAATGTTCAATTGACTCCCTTAGTTGTGATTGGTTTTTGAAAGGAACACAAAGGTTTAATGGTATATTTAGAAAATTCATGAAAATATTAAAACCAGAAGAGCATTCAGACAGCACATACCTCAGCCTGATAATAACCAACTTTTTCTCTGTTTTTATAAATCAGCCTTTATGATGAGCAGATTAATCTGATGTCCTAATTTGTTTTAACAAAGAAACCCACAAATTACACAAAATACACACTACAGTACATCAACTTCATTATGATTTTGCAGTAGTATTTTGTCTGTATATTTTATTTTGAAACATTGTTAAATGTAAAGAGTGTCACCTCAGTGGAGTGTTCACAGTTTTAAATTTATACTCTTGTGTTTCTGACTTCTCTCTTTGAGGTTTGTGGCAGAAATGATTCCAGAATTCATGAGAGCTTAAATTAATATGATGTTTATGTA
Source organism: Thalassophryne amazonica (assembly GCF_902500255.1). NCBI lineage: Eukaryota > Metazoa > Chordata > Actinopteri > Batrachoidiformes > Batrachoididae > Thalassophryne > Thalassophryne amazonica. Next base: position 75,688,606 of record NC_047115.1, read on the forward strand.
TTAAGCCCCACACACATTATGGTCATGAGGTGGACATCACAGCTTCATGTTACAAAGAGGGTATCACAACATCTTAGTCATAAAAGATAATTTTTGATAAAATAAATTCAGTTCTAGTGGAGCAAATAAAAACATGAAACTGTTATTTGTAATAAAAGAGAGAAAAGTTTAAATGACTCATTTAGTTCTATTTGATTCATGAAGAGAACAAAAAAGATTCATAATCCATATACCAGAAAATAAACCAACTTTTATTCCATTTTTTGTGTCTGTATTCTGGTTTCAGTGTTTTTACAACTGCAATTCCAATGAAGTTGGGATGTTGTGTAAAATGTAAATAAAAACAGAATACAATGATGTGCAAATCCTCTTCGACCTATATTCAATTGAATACACCACAAAGACAAGATATTTAATGTTAAAACTGATAAACTTTATTGTTTTTGTGCAAATATTTGCTTATTTTGAAATGGATGCCTGCAACTTGTTTCAAAAAAGCTGGGACAGTGGTATGTTTACCACTGTGTTACATCACCTTTCCTTCTAACAACACTCAATAAGCGTTTGGGAACTAAGGACACTAATTGTTGAAGCTTTGTCGGTGGAATTATTTCCCATTCTTCCTTGATGTACTACTTCAGTTGTTCAACAGTCCGGGTCTCTGTTGTCGTATTTTGCGCTTCATAATGCGCCACACATTTTCAATGGGCGACAGGTCTGGACTGCAGGCAGGCCAGTCTAGTGCCACACTGTGGCACTGTCTTGCTGGAATAAGCAGGGACGTCCCTGAAAAAGACATTGCTTGGATGGCAGCATGTTGCTCCAAAATGTGGATTTAACTTTCAGCATTGATCAATCAACTTCAATCAATCAACTTTTTTCTTATATAGCACCAAATCACAACAAACAGTTGCCCCAAGGCGCTCCACATTGCAAGGCAAGGCCATACAATAATTATGAAAAACCCCAACGGTCAAAACGACCCCCTATGAGCAAGCACTTGGCCACAGTGGGAAGGAAAAACTCCCTTTTAACAGGAAGAAACCTCCAGCAGAACCAGGCTCAGGGAGGGGCAGTCTTCTGCTGAGACTGGTTGGGGCTGAGGGAAAGAACCAGGAAAAAGAGATCGATCACTAATGATTAAATGCAGAGTGATGCATACGGAGCAAAAAGAGAAAGAAACAGTGCATCATGGGAACCCCCCCACAGTCTACGTCTAAAGTAACATAACCAAGGGATGGTCCAGGGTCACCCGATCCAGCCCTAACTATAAGCTTTAGCGAAAAGGAAAGTTTTAAGCCTAATCTTAAAAGTAGAGAGGGTATCTGTCTCCCTGATCTGAATTGGGAGCTGGTTCCACAGGAGAGGAGCCTGAAAGCTGAAGGCTCTGCCTCCCATTCTACTCTTACAAACCCTAGGAACTACAAGTAAGCCCGCAGTCTGAGAGCGAAGCGCTCTAATGGGGTAATATGGTACTACGAGGTCCCTAAGATAAGATGGGACCTGATTATTCAAAACCTTATAAGTAAGAAGAAGAATTTTAAATTCTATTCTAGCATTAACAGGAAGCCAATGAAGGGAGGGATGGTGCCATCACAGATGTGTAAGTTGCCTCTGCCATGGACACTAACACACCCCCATACCATCACAGATACTGGCTTTTGAACTTTGCACTGGGAACAATCTGGATGGTCTTTTTCCTCTTTTGTCCAGAGGACACGACATCCATGATTTCCAAAAATAATTTGAAATGTGGACTCATCAGACCACAGCACACTTTTCCACTTTGCGTCTGTCCATTTCAAATAAGCTCGGGCCCAGAGAAGGTGGCAGCGTTTCTGGATGTTGTTGATGTATGGCTTTCACTTTTCATGGTAGAGTTTTAACTTGCACTTTTAGATGTAGGGATGAACAATATTAACTGACAATGGTTTTCTGAAGTGTTCCTGAGCCCACGTGGTAAGATCCTTTACACGATTGAAGCAGCAGGACCTTCGTGGCTGGGACGACGGTGGGGGATCGAACGGGGCTCGCACCAAAAGACCGTTCCTCTACCAGGTCAGCCAAAGCGGAACTCCCCGTTAGCCAAGCTAGCGGGAACGTCTTTTCAATTGGGACCCGGGACTTTCATCCCGCTACACCAGTGATTCTCAACCGGGGTGCCGCGGCACCCTAGGGTGCCGTGATCGATCGTCAGGGGTGCCGTGGGTATTTTTCATATTCGCGATTACCGTGAATTATTTATTTTATCCACAAAGCATAAAACGACTCAGAATCTGATGTCAAACGTGCTGCAGCCTCGCTCTCGTCTTAAGGCGGGACAATAACAAGGAGGCTGTCGGCTGATTAAAACAGTGCCGTCTCCTTCAAAAGCCGTCTAAAACGCGGAGCTGTCGGTGTGTGTGTCTGTGCCTGTGTGTGCGCGCGCGTGGAGTTAACAGGCTTCAGACTGCGAGGGAGGGGGTGGCTGAGGGAGATTCCTGAATGCAGGCGCGACACGTTCAGTGCGCAGCGAGCGCGGAGCAGAGAGAGGATTTTAACCCAAGTGAACGTTAACAAAACGGAAACATGAAGCTGCCTTTACTTCTCTCTGAACTTTCTCTAAAGGTGTGATTCTGCCGTTACCGTCCTGTTCACACCATGTGCGCGTCGTATGCTGAATTTATGAGATCATGAGATGAAATAAACGGTCAAATAGCTTTAAAAACATATTTAAAAAATGAGAATATATGAATGAACTGAGAGCCACAAAAAAAAAAAACAATGTTCAGACGCACAGATCACAAAAAGCAGGTGAGAACTCTGAACTTTAACAGCTGTTATTTTCCAAAGGTATTTATTTGTTCAATATGGGCTTAATGCAGTGTTTAAGCACAAAACGTGACTGATGAGGAGAAACAATTTCAGAAATGCAACAGAAACAACCACAAATCAGAAAAAGTTGGGACTGTATGTAAAATGAAGATAAAAATAAAAATGTAGCACCATTCCCAGTTTCTCCACTCACAGAAGCCAAACGTTCTTCCACAGTTGTGTAATTATACTACAATAGTAGAATATAAGAAGGGGAAAAAAAGAAAAAAATAGACAATATATTCGTCAATCGCAATTATTTGTCTGACAATTAATCGTCTCCAGAAATTCCTAATCGTGACAGCCCTACTTGAGATCAGAGCGCAAAATGCTTGAGGATTTTCGAAATGCGGTGTTTTCTGTATCGATTTTCTATTGCCATAATTGGGTTTTGCGCAAAACCAGAGGTAATAGCATTATAATATTATTTTGGTTGGTGGTGAGCCGCAGGATTTTGTAAATATAAAAAGGGTGCCGCGGCTCAAAAAAGGTTGAAAATCACTGCGCTACACAATGATGTCAGTTTTTAATGCAGTGCTGCCTGAGGGATCAAAGGTCACGGGCATTCAGTGTAGGTTTTCAGCCTTGCGGCTTACATGTAGAAAGTTCTCCAAATTCTATGAATCTTCTGATTATATTATGGACTGTAGATGATGGAATTCCTAAATTCCTTGCAATTGAACATTGACAAACATTGTTCTTAAACTGTTGGACTATTTTTTCACACAGGTGTTCACAAAGTGGTGATCCTCACCCCATCTTTGCTTGTGAACGGCTGAGCCTTTTGGGGATGCTCCTTTTATACCCAATCATGACACTCAGTTTGTGTCCTCAGTTCCCAAATGCTTATTAAGTGTTGTTAGAAGGAAAGGTGATGTAACACAGTGGTAAACATACCACTGTCCCAGCTTTTTTGAAACGTGTTTCAGGCATCCATTTCAAAATGAGCAAATATTTTCACAAAAACAATTAATTATCAGTTTGAACATTAAATGTATTCAATTCAGTATAGACTGAAGAGGATGTGCAAATCATTGAATTCTGTTTTTATTTACATTTCACACAACGTCCCAACTTCATTGGAAGTGGGGTTGTAATTTTTACTCACTTTATGACCTCTGATCCTGAAAAATAAACCTTTATGATGGGCAGATTAATCTGATGTCCTTAAAACATATTCAATCAATTCAATTCAATCAATTTTTTTATATAGCGCCAAATCACAACAAACAGTTGCCCCAAGGCGCTTTATATTGTAAGGCAAGGCCATACAATAATTATGTAAAACCCCAACGGTCAAAACGACCCCCTGTGAGCAAGCACTTGGCTACAGTGGGAAGGAAAAACTCCCTTTTAACAGGAAGAAACCTCCAGCAGAACCAGGCTCAGGGAGGGGCAGTCTTCTGCTGGGACTGGTTGGGGCTGAGGGAGAGAACCAGGAAAAAGACATGCTGTGGAGGGGAGCAGAGATCGATCACTAATGATTAAATGCAGAGTGGTGCATACAGAGCAAAAAGAGAAAGAAACAGTGCATCATGGGAACCCCCCAGCAGTCTACGTCTATAGCAGCATAACTAAGGGATGGTTCAGGGTCACCTGATCCAGCCCTAACTATAAGCTTTAGCAAAAAGGAAAGTTTTAAGCCTAATCTTAAAAGTAGAGAGGGTGTCTGTCTCCCTGATCTGAATTGGGAGCTGGTTCCACAGGAGAGGAGCCTGAAAGCTGAAGGCTCTGCCTCCCATTCTACTCTTACAAACCCTAGGAACTACAAGTAAGCCTGCAGTCTGAGAGCGAAGCGCTCTATTGGGGTGATATGGTACTACGAGGTCCCTAAGATAAGATGGGACCTGATTATTCAAAACCTTATAAGTAAGAAGAAGAATTTTAAATTCTATTCTAGAATTAACAGGAAGCCAATGAAGAGAGGCCAATATGGGTGAGATATGCTCTCTCCTTCTAGTCCCCGTCAGTACTCTAGCTGCAGCATTTTGAATTAACTGAAGGCTTTTTAGGGAACTTTTAGGACAACCTGATAATAATGAATTACAATAGTCCAGCCTAGAGGAAATAAATGCATGAATTAGTTTTTCAGCATCACTCTACCTTTCTGATTTTAGAGATATTGCGTAAATGCAAAAAAGCAGTCCTACATATTTGTTTAATATGCGCTTTGAATGACATATCCTGATCAAAAATGACTCCAAGATTTCTCACAGTATTACTAGAGGTCAGGGTAATGCCATCCAGAGTAAGGATCTGGTTAGACACCATGTTTCTAAGATTTGTGGGGCCAAGTACAATAACTTCAGTTTTATCTGAGTTTAAAAGCAGGAAATTAGAGGTCATCCATGTCTTTATGTCTGTAAGACAATCCTGCAGTTTAGCTAATTGGTGTGTGTCCTCTGGCTTCATGGATAGATAAATCTGGGTATCATCTGCGTAACAATAAAAATTTAAGCAATACCGTCTAATAATGCTACCTAAGGGAAGCATGTATAAAGTGAATAAAATTGGTCCTAGCACAGAACCTTGTGGAACTCCATAATTAACTTTAGTCTGTGAAGAAGATTCCCCATTTACATGAACAAATTGTAATCTATTAGACAAATATGATTCAAACCACCGCAGCGCAGTGCCTTTAATGCCTATGGCATGCTCTAATCTCTGTAATAAAATTTTATGGTCAACAGTATCAAAAGCAGCACTGAGGTCTAACAGAACAAGCACAGAGATGAGTCCACTGTCCGAGGCCATAAGAAGATCATTTGTAACCTTCACTAATGCTGTTTCTGTACTATGATGAATTCTAAAACCTGACTGAAACTCTTCAAATAGACCATTCCTCTGCAGATGATCAGTTAGCTGTTTTACAACTACCCTTTCAAGAATTTTTGAGAGAAAAGGAAGGTTGGAGATTGGCCTATAATTAGCTAAGATAGCTGGGTCAAGTGATGGCTTTTTAAGTAATGGTTTAATTACTGCCAAATGGCAGCACCACAGCTGCCACACCCTTCAACATAGAGAAAAGCTTTCGATAACTTTTGGTTAGTATCATCTGTGGATGCTGTTAAATAAACTTGAAGTGCATTGGACAAAATCCCTAGGAGGAGTTCGTTCAAATACAACATGTGGAAATCACGCCAAAATGAGAACAAAATTCAAAATGGCTGACTTCCTGTTTGGAGTAGACCCATGGTGCAAGAGACTTTTTTGTACGTCTATGCAAGTCACACATGTGTACCAATTTTCATCTCCCTACTCCAAAAAAACCCCTATGGGGAGGGGTTTTTGAAAGTTTCAAGGGGGCGCTATTGAGGCATTTTGCCCCGCCCATGGGCGACGCCCCTATGAATTGTAAGAGGTTGTCGTGCTCGACCTGTGTATCAATTTTCATGATGATGTGACAAAATTAAAGCCGTCAAAAGGAAGAACGTAATTTCATGGCGAATGGGCAATATTCGGCACGCGGCCACACGGTACTCGTAACTTCACGGCATTCATCGCCTACGTTCATCAATTTGTTCTGCATGTTTTAGAAGTGGAATGAAATTGATTGGGTTAAGCATGTGACATCAGGACCTGTTAAAGTAAAAATAGGACATTTCTCGCCACCACCGGGGGGCACTATGGCGCAGGTGGGAACCTAAGATATGTAGACGTTCAGGGCGGAGCCCTCATCATGTTCAGCAAGATTGAAGCATCTACGATGAAGTATGTGGGCGTGGCAGCCGTTCGAAGTGAAATGGCGTGCTCCGAAAAGCTCGCCAAAGTTTGACGACCCCTAGCAGCCACGCCTTTTGACTTAATTAGAATCTTTTGATCACCATTCTGTTGTGATGATTTTGACCAAATTTGTAGACAATCGGATGAAATCCCTAGGACGAGTTCATTCAAATGTAAGTAGTGGAAATGGCCAAAATGGCAAAAATTTGCTCAAAATCGAAACTTAAAATAAAAATGGCAGACTTCCTGTCGATATTTCACCATGACAGTAAGAGACTTTTTCGTGTGTCCTGGCATGGTAAATGTGTACCGAATTTCGTGAGGCTACGATGAAAAAAGCCCAATGAGGGGTTTTTGAAAATTTCTAGGGGGTGCTATTTCGCGATTTTTCTACGACCATGTGCGACGCCCCAAAATATCGAATTTCGGATCTGAAAGTTTGGTGAGTTTTTGAGCATGGGAAGAGGCCAAAATTTCGATTTCAAAAGTAAGAATAATAATAATAATAATAAACAGCGCAATTACAATAGGGTCCTCGTAGGACGTTGCCTACTCGGGCCCTAAAAAAACAGGGAAAAAAAAAAACCCAGGAACCACCGATTTACAGATTTTTACATTTCATTTGAGGTTTGCCATGAATTTCAAGTTAAGTTTACTCTGGCTTGTTGGAATTTCAAGTAGAATAAAGATTCTTTGGACAGATACGAGTAGAACCCAGACATGAGTTGGTCTTCAAATGCTGGTTCTCTTAAAAAGACAAATCTGATCGTTCTCACTCAGGCTGTAAAACACAGGAACAAGCTCCTACACAGTTATTGCAATTAAATAATTGCTAATTATTAAATATTTAATAATATTAATGTGATAAATAATAATATTAATTAATAATATTTATTAATTAAATGAAATAATTGCAAATTATTGGTTGAGTTAATAGCATTTTCAAAAGGAATACTTTGCACCATCTGTCATGCTTCGTTATCATGTTACAGAGTAACATATGTCATACATAGAAACCAATGGATGTCAACCTTGTTTGACCTTTACTTTGGAGAGAAAGCATTCAACACAGTCAAAACTATTCCATTTATTAATCCTTTTATTTCAACCAATAATTTGCATCACTTTTTACCAAAATTGGAGCAACTAAGTTTTGACACCTGTACAAACTGAAATTGTCCTTTGTCATCATTTTTGCTGCATAACTCCAAAGCATTCAGTCATAGATAGTCCAAACTATACCTTTTTGGAATCATTATGATCAGACAAATAATGTGGTGTAGTTTTCAACATGACTGGGGCATTTTAAAATTTTGACCCCTGTGTAATTCTTTATTGACCCCTGTAGCTCATTAGCGGTCAGCTCCAGGATGTCTCCATATCTGAAAACAAACAGTTAATTTAGAATCTGCGCCAAATTCCATGCTTTTATCACATAATGAACAATTGTTTTGCTATGCCACCCCACTACATTATGTAGTCAAGCAAGATGGAAAAAAAAAAAACTAACAAAAAAACAAACTCATAGTTCAATAAAAGCACAGTTGAAAATCTGCAGAATTTATTACAATTCCACATCAACAGAGAGCAGCAATTACAGAAATATGTGCAAGTCTACTGTTACAATACTTGTTTCAGGTTCAGTCTGTAACGCTGCTCCAAGTGCCACGACGACAGCACGTCAATCCACCACCATCAATGTCAACTCCTGAGAGGAAGGATAAACCGGCACCATCTAGAGGATGCAGCGCACAGTCAGAACAACAGCTCAGTCATCAGTGTGCTCTACAAAGACGTCACGTAGTGACGTCATCGTATGATTTCTCTGCTGAGCTCATCGCATTTGTCCAGTTTCCCTTCATCGAAAAAAAACAAACAAAACTTGTCAGTGGACAAATGTGGAGGAGGTGCAACCAGGTTATGTCTGGAAAGGTTAACGTATTTCCACAACGCATTTTGAGCAGAGAAGAGGAGCAGTAAAGCAAGGAGTGTAATCACTACTAAAAACTACGACCTATGGACCAGAGTGCTGGAGAAACACCACACGATTGCTGGAAAGTGCCAGTTTTAAAAACGTGTCATATCTACTGGTTGGCTCTCGGTGAGGAAACGTGGATGTCGCCCCAAGTTCTGAAATTCGGCAAAGATCCGACGCTGCATCCAAACAAACTCTTGATTCTTATTTTACTGATCCTATTTATTGCTTTAAGAATCACTAACATTATTAAAAGAAATGAACTTGGTAGCTTGGTGGTTTTCTCAGGCGCGGACGTGGGATCAGGAACACAGCAGATAATTGTGAGTGACAGCTTGGGGGGGTCCTGTCGGTCTGACCAGCAGATGGCATGATGGGTAGAGGTGATGTGGGGGGAGGGGAGGTCACTGAAGGGAGTGCATGAAGCTGTCCAGGTTGTACTCCGTGTCGTACTGCTGCTGGTCCCATAACTCTCCCAGGCTGTCCAGCACTGACTTCATGGAGGCCTTTCCTGAGGTCGACGGGGTGGGCTCCGCCTTCTCAGGCTTGTCGTCCTGAAACACAGCGACACATGGATGTCACCAAGGAGGTATGTGAGCAAACGGGTTCCTCTGCAACAAGATGCAGACATGAAAAACAAAGAGTACTCACTTCCTTTAACAGCCGGATCAACCCTTCATAGGACACTTTGCTTTAGGGGTTTGATGATTCATGAAATCAAGATAAGTTGTGTTTTAATTCAGGGGATTCCGTGCCTTCACTAATACAGCTGTTATGATCTCAGGTAGAAAGTCCACCTTTACACATTACAATTAAATGAATATGTTACGCAGATTAAAGGAGGTTGTACTCTTATTCTGAAATTTTATAACGGTCATTTTTCATAAAATTAACCTAACACTTATTTCACACCAGATTTGTTGCATGGGCTTCTTGCATGGAGTCCTGTATGTATTTACAGTTGCGTTCAAAATAAAATCCTTGAAATAGCTTTTACTTCAAGTAACACACAAACGCATTGGGAACACTGCACATTCTATTCCAAATCAAAACATGGAAACGAAAAAAATAAAAAATAAAATAATAATAATAATAATAACTGTCATTACCTTACAGAAAGTGAAGAAAAACAAATATCAGGCTGTTTAAAAACTGACTGCAAAATAAAAATTTAAGGATTAAGCTTGCAATAGTTAATGTATTTGAAATGACGCCACTCTAACATTAGTGCGATACTAACAACTAACATTCGCATAAGAATGTCTCAGAGCTGTACTTCAAATACCTACTCTCCTAAAGGATCATCTAAGAAGTGTGTGCTCCAGTATTTCCGCTGTGACCTTTTCTTGAAATTTAATTTATACTAGCGATGTTAACATGTTAGCAGGTATCGTAACGTAGCTGACAGTAGCTCCACTCCACACAAACCTTAATTGACACTGTTACTAAGCTTATTTGGAGATAGGGGTGTGTTCGTCTGTATAATAAAAATGTTATTGTGCTGTTTTGCACCTGTCTTAAAGTAACCCTGAGAATGTATTTGTTATTTAATTTTGTTTTAGCACTCTGGGGTCAGTCTGAACTGGGAGCGAAGAGCTGGATGTACTTGTTATTATTACACTGATAGCACGACTTTGTTTTTTGTAGCCACTAACGACTGGGAGTGAAGCATGCTGGGATCATTCGGAACTGGGAGCGAAGAGCTGCTTTTATTATGTCTTTGTAAGAGAGAGAAAATAACTTTCAGATGCCTGTTGATTAAAGAAATTATGTGCGCCAGGGAGGTTGAGTTGGCCACTCACCCTCCCTTCGCGGACACACTAGAAAAGAGGGAGTAGAACCATGCTTCAACAGAGTCTGCTGCGGGTTAACGTACGAACGCCCAGCCGGTTGACAGGCGCACTCTGCTGAAGGTGTTGGCTCTCCACCTTAAAGGCGTCACGGTAAGAGAAAAATGCGCTGCAACCACTTGTGTTTGATGTAACTGCTTTTGTGGGGAATAAATATACGCCTTTTTATTCTAGCAAAATGCAGTCTGTGTGATCATTTCTGTGTGCCGATCTGACCGAACCTTGTGTTTCAGAACATCGTCCCAGCTAGGTTACGTGGGGTCTTGAATGCTCGCACACACACACACAGACATACGTCATGAAGTTGAATGTACAGTAGCTGTGGGACAGACTTTCCCCTCAGGGACAACAAACTAAACCAACTTAATTGAAGTTGGGCTTGTAGCTTGTGAGTCACAACTCACATGTTGGATTCAACTCTGATCTCTGTCACACATTCTTAAATGATGGCAGCACAAGAAGTGTGAAATCCTACTTGCTAACTTGAACTGTAGCTGAAAGCAGAGTTTGACAGGTTTAGTGAGTGTAGTGTGTCCGTCAGACCTTGTCGAGGGTGAAGAGGTTGAGCAGCTGATCCGTGCCCATGCTCTGCAGGCTGGTGTTCTCCTGGCTGATCACAGTGTTGGCAATGCCCATCTTGAATTTCTGCAGGCCCATTATCTTTTCCTCCAACGTGCCTCGTGTGATCAGCCGGTACACGTTCACAACCCGTTTCTAAACAATATGAAAGTTAGATTCTTTTAGATGAGTAGAATGGTCCATTCTCATTGTAGGACACAATCATAGCATAATTCTACATCAATATGTACCTGGATTAAAAAACAACAACAACAACAGCCTGCGACGTGCATGAGTGTGTGCACGCGTTCAATAATACCTGGCCAATCCTGTGAGCACGATCCATAGCTTGCAAGTCCCTCATGGGATTCCAGTCATGTTCCACAAACACCACGGTATCTGCACCTGTCAGGTTGAGGCCCAGACCTCCAACATGGGTGGTGAGAAGCAGCACGTCAATGGACGGGTCATTGTTAAACCTGAGGCACACAGAGTACATCAAGGTTTACAACCATTCATCATAACTAGATATCGGTGGCAGCTCCAGGTCTTCTCTGCCCTTGAAGGTACCCAAAGGACCTAAAAAGGGACATTTTGCACTGTTCCACAGGTTTTGCGCTCCTCTTCCATACAGATCAACTGTGATAAAACATTTGTAGACTGATCTTTATTTGTATGATTTGAAAAGTAAACGCTCACTAAAAAACTCAAAAAAGAAATGAATAAAAACCACACTTTTTTTTAGTACATGCACAGTACAAATTTGATGCTAATGTAAAAATAATCAGAGGTGGAGACCAAGCAGTTAAGCGCCCTTGTTTCCAGTGAAGAAGGCTCCCGTTTCAAAAACCCACTACTACACATTCTCCACATATTAACGAACTGTGTCCGAAAAACCATCCAGCATAAAATTTGTGCCAAATCAACTTCTGATCTGCTGTGGAGACTGAGTAAAAACAAGGGAGCAGCCAAAGGGACTTACAAGTAATAAAGAACCAATACGTGTAGAAAGCTCAAAGGCAGAAAAGTTTTTACTGTAAAACTTACACAATATAAAATGATCTTTGAAAGTTTCTTCCTTAGTCCAGTCAAAATGGGCTAAAAGGTTAAAAAAAAAAATTGTAAAAACCTGAAAATTGGTGTATGCTCTCCCCTCAGTAATCCTGATAACATACACAAAGTCCCCGTGTATAATCATTGAGCTTTCACCGTTATGACGGCATAGCTTATATTTACGTGAGAAATAGCATCTTCTGGATATATAATTTAGTATACAAGGGTATATTTTGGATTACTTTTTTATTAAACAGCCATACAATGTTTTGGAACACTGGTGTAAATGTAAATTAAAGCATGAGATCATTTATGATGTCATCACGTTGAATGAGCTCATAGTCGGTAATTATAGGTATTTTCACTGGAATGTTGAAGAATCATAAAATACTCTTAAAAGAGGACGTCTTACAATCCAGGACAAGTATTCCATGCAATTCTTCCAAATTTGGGGACAGTATTACGGTATTAGTATTACGGTTCAAATCAGACTGCCTACATCAAAGGTTATTAAGGGAATTTTTGTTTTCATGGATAAAAGTTATAGATAAAGTCACATTCATCAAAATGATCCTCGTTAGCTATATGGAAATTAACTTTCATTTTTGAGCACCAGTGAATCTGAATTGAACTCATCTTTGCTCTCTTTCCCATCAAAGTCATGTTCTTCATCAGTGTCTGATACATAAATGTCTGTGTTTTCAGAATCGCTGCAGCCATTTCCATGGCAACAGCCATATAGAATTGTACAAAACAGACCTGACGTCTAGCGGCCACACGGGCGCTCACAATCACTTTTGCAGGAAATCAAAGTTAACAGTTTTTCAGGTACAGGTGGTTAACGGTGAGAACTGGTCGCAGCAGTTCCTTTATCAATTCCCAGCCGTGTTCAGACAGTGGCAGCTCCACTCCGAGCCACTGCTGCACTTGGTAATAGACTCTGAATGAATGTTCCCTTGATGCTGCAGATGTCTGTGGTAAAGCTGTGAGCTGTATCTCGTTTTGGACAGGACACTCCATGATTTATGCCTTCAAAACTGATTCTCTGACAGATTTTAAGAAAATCAGCAACTTAAAAAAGGAGATGCAATGATGTCATGATGACATCATGGTATCAACTTAATATCATAATACCTATTTCTTTCATTTCCAAGCAATCTTTATCAAATATAATTTTTCATTTATATAGCACCAAATAACAAAGCTGCCTCAAGGCTCTTCACACAAGTAAGGTCTAACATTACCAAACAATGAAGATGCACATACCACTGCAAATAATTAAATGATGAACATGTGTGAAACACTATTTTCAACATCCACGACACTCATAGCATCATGACGTCATACCAGGAAAAGCTCAAGGAGGATACATGGGGACTTTTAGTATGTTATTCAGGATGGTTAAAGGATTGTATCCAGCAATCTTCAGCTTTCTACTAACTTTATCCAACCTTGGCCAAAAAAAATGACCTAATATTACTAACTACATCTCACAGTGGATCAAAGTTCATCATTGTTGATGCTCCAAAAGTAATTTCAAGAAGGTCTGTAGATCATGGAGGAAAAACCTGTACCTGGTCATTTGCCTCGTATTTTACAAGGCAAACCACCAGGGGAAGGCTGAAGATGTTCCTAAGTCCACATGCAAACAACGCTACAAAGTCGAGTGGCACAAAAAAACTTAGCGAAGCATCTCACAAAAAGTCACCCTGTTCTTCATGAGGAACTGAGAGGTCAAAGCTGCTGAAACAGTATTTAACTATTAAACAGTTTTCATAAACGTTAACCTGACTGAAGCACACTAACATTAGTCATTTAACTATTACCAAATTAGCCACATTAGTCACTGTGGCTAATTTTTCATCCCCACTCGTGGCACTCAAAGTATGCAGGTTTTAGTGGACCTGTGAGTCGTGGCTTCAAGTATCACACTAATGCTGCGTTCAAGATTTGCTAAGAAAACACAAGTTCCTTAAAGTGTGAAAAAATATGGATGCATGCAGTAACATACAGTATTAGAGAACTTTAAAATAGTGCTGTCCATATTATCTGCATTTTTTTCATCTATTATTATTATTATTTTTAAAAAGCCTATTAATTTTTTTCCATTTTTCCTGCTGTGGTAGTGAAAACGATAGAGTATCACATATTTTCCTTAATATCGGTAAAGAATCTGAAACTACAGTATTATGACAACTAGCAATGGGTATCATTAAGATTTTAACAGTACTGCTCAGTCAGTGAGTGAGACCGTCTCTTCTACAACCCCTGGCAATAATTATGGAATCACCGGCCTCGGAGGATGTTCATTCAGTTGATTAATTTTGTAGAAAAAAAAGCAGATCACAGACATGACACAAAACTAAAGTCATTTCAAATGGCAACTTTCTGGCTTTAAGAAACACTAAGAAATCAGGAAAAATTGTGGCAGTCAGTAATGGTTACTTTTTTAGACCAAGCAGAGGAAAAAAAAAATATGGAATCACTCAATTCTGAGGAATAAATTATGGAATCACCCTGTAAATTTTCATCCCCAAAACTAACACACGCATCAAATCAGATCTGCTCGTTAGTCTGCATCTAAAAAGGAGCGATCACACCTTGGAGAACTGTTGCACCAAGTGGACTGACATGAATCATGGCTCCAACACGAGAGATGTCAATTGAAACAAAGGAGAGGATCATCAAACTCTTAAAAGAGGGTAAATCATCACGCAATGTTGCAAAAGATGTTGGTTGTTCACAGTCAGCTGTGTCTAAACTCTGGACCAAATACAAACATGGGAAGGTTGTTAAAGGCAAACATACTGGTAGACCAAGGAAGACATCAAAGCGTCAAGACAGAAAACTTAAAGCAATATGTCTCAATAATCGAAAATGCACAACAAAACAAATGAGGAACAAATGGGAGGAAACTGGAGTCAACGTCTGTGACCAAACTATAAGAAACCGCCTAAAGGAAATGGGATTTACATACAGAAAAGCTAAATGAAAGCCATCATTAACACCTAAACAGAAAAAAACAAGGTTATAATGGGCTAAGGAAAAGCAATTGTGGACCCCGAGGAGTCGGGGGCGTAGGGCCTTGTGGGGCCCCAGAAACCAAATTAAATTTTCATCTACTGATACATTTTCAACATCTCCTGGAAGAACAAATACAAAAAGTTGGTCCACTGACCTGGAAACAATTGAGTGGCGCAGGCCAGCCTGCACACTGCCATCCAGTCTCAAGTAGGTAACTGTTGGCATTTTGGGCTTCAGCAGGTCATGCTCAACGATGTCCAGCATGCTTTTCAGCTGGCAGAAAATCAGCACATAATGCTGGGCCACCACTGCCTCAGTACCTCCTTCTGACGTACCACCACCACCGAGACCACAATCCAAAAGTAACTAAAGAATACAGAATACATTGAAAAACAGTGAGGACCAGTAAAGAAAACAGAAGTAATGCAGTCCTGAAATGGAGAAACAATACAGTAGAAATCAAAATTGCAATTTCATTCAAGAAGATTAAGTAATCAGGAACGTTTGAATATTTACAACTTTGTCCATTCTGTTGCAAATCTACAAATGCTTCGTCACTGAATGTATGGCTTGTTTATTTGAATTACACATAAAGGGAAATTCCACTGTGACAGACGTTACAATTGTAAGGAGTCTGAGCCATTTCAACCAGTTTCACACTAAAAGTTGAACCATAAATCCCTAATCTTGTGCGTGGGCATAGTTAAGGTCTTGAGGTATTTAGGAAGGAAGAAAAGACATCCAGTGATGCTTCTGTTTGTGAAAACAAAAGTATGATTATGATGGATGTTACAAGAAAAAGACGCATGAAAATTTCCTCAAACTTTAATTCAAAATTGTCTACAGCATGACTGAACTCCAGGGCCTGTATCCGAGAAGCAACTCAAAGCCCTCTCAACAGCCTAAAATTTCCTGGCAAGGAATCTTAGTCTAAGAGTGAGCCAGCAGGTGTCTGAGAGAAACTTTGTGAGGAGGCGGGGTTGACTCTGTTGCTAGGTATGATACAGTCCTGTAAGAGCTGTGATTAGTTGTCACGGAAAGCGGAGGAGAAAAACAAAACAAACAAACAAAAAACAAAACCCCAAATGCACTCTGCCATCCTCGTTATGAATGGAGAGTAAAATCAACCGATCATACAACCCCAATTCCAATGAAGTTGGGTTGTTGTGTAAAATGTAAATAAAAATACAATACAATGATTTGCAAATCCTCTTCAACCTATATTCAACTGAATACACCACAAAGACAAGATATTTAATGTTCAAACTGATAAACTGTTTTTGTAACTCATTTTGAAATGGATGTGTGCAACACGTTTCAAAAAAGCTGGGACAGTGGTATGTTTACCACTGTGTTACGTCACCTTTCCTTCTAACAACACTCAATAAGTGCTTGGGAACTGAGGACACTAATTGTTGAAGCTTTGTAGGTGGAATTCTTTCCCATTCTTGCTTGATGTACAACTTCAGTTGTTCAACAGTCCAGGGTCTCCACTGTCGTATTTTGCGCTTCATAATGCTGGCTTTTGAACTTTGCGCTGGTAACAATCTGGATGGTCTTTTTCCTCTTTTGTCCAGAGGACACAATGTCCATGATTTCTAAATACAATCTGAAATGTGGACTCAGACCACAGCACACTTTTCTACTTTGTGTCTGTCCATTTCAAATGAGCTCGGGCCCAGAGAAGGCGGCGGTGTTTCTGGATGTTGTTGATGAACGGCTTTTGCTTTGCATGGTAGAGTTTTAACTTGCACTTGTAGATGTAGCGACGAACTGTGTTAACTGACAATGGTTTTCCGAAGTGTTCCTGAGCCCACGCGGTAAGATCCGTTACACATTATCGGTTTTTAATGCAGTGCTGCCTGAGGGATCAAAGGTCACGGGCATTCAATGTTGGTTTTCGACCTTGCTGCTTATGTGTATAAAGTTCTCCAGTTTCTCTGAATCTTTTGATTATATTATGGACTGTACATAATGGAATCCCTAAATTCCTTGCAAATGAATGTTGATAAGCATTGTTCTTAAACTGTTGGACTATTTTTTTTCCACACAGTTGTTCGCAAAGTGGTGATCCTCGACCCATCTTTGCTTGTGAATGGCTGAGCCTTTAGGGGATGCGTCTTTTATACCCAATCATGACACTCACCTGTTTCCAATTAGGTGTTCTTTGAGCATTCATCAACTTTCCCAGTCTTTTGTTGCCCCGTCCCAACTTTTTTGAAATGTGTTGCAGGCATCCATTTCAAAATAAGCAAATATTTGCACAAAAACAAACTTTCAGTTTTAACATTAAATATCTCGTCTTTGTGGTGTATTCAACTGAATATAGGTTGAAGAGGATTTGGAAATCATTATACTCTGTTTTTGTTTACATTTCACACAATGTCTCAACTTCATTGGAATTGGGGTTGTATAACCTGAACTGCATTAAGATGTGTAATCGTGAGGATAACTTAATGGTATGATGATGAAACTCAGCAAAATTAAATGAATTGTTGCACAGCTTGAAAATGTTTGAACGCATCTCATTCACATGCTGAATATCTATATATTAAAAGCATGCGCGTGAGTTTATTTTGTACGTTTATTGTAAATACATAATATTTTAAATACATTAAAAATACATGCATGACACAAGAAAGTGAAAACACTTATTTACATTGTGGTCCATTTAAAAATGAAATGGCAAAATAGAAGTAATATTAATAATACAGATAATATTAATCATACTAATAATAATATTTACAGTGTGTATATGATAAGAACCTAAACAACTTATAAATACATTAAAACAGTAAATTGACATAAAATAATTATGAAGCTCAAACAGTAGAATGTTACTGAATCACTGTCATCCTACATACAGAGAATATATCTCCTTCCTCTGTCTTTTCCACCATCTCCTCTGTTTAAGACACTCTTAGTCTTCGTAAAAGTCCTCCTCCCTCCTCTTACCAGTTTGGCACCTTTGGAGCTCTCTTAAGGCCTAAGGTGCTTTGCAGACAACTTGCATCTTACCACGAGAAATTTCTGAGAAATGTTGCATAGAAAAAGATTTAATAACCCAATTATCAATGATTTTACATCAAGTTACACCCTTTCATGCATTTCAGGATTTATATGGTTTTAGCAAATCTGAGAAAACTGTTTCCACTCTCCCTACATGCCTGAACATTCTAGAGATGCATGTAATGTAAACATGATAAACCAAAAAATAAAAACAAAAAATAAAAACAAAAACAAAACAAACAAAACAACAAACAAAAAGTAAAACTCTTGCAAAACTGTGAACCAACCAATTTAATCATTTGACAGTCAAAATTTATGTGGGAAAGGGATATTTCCTAATGAATTCAACTTGTATTGAGAAAGTTGGGACTTTATAATAAGTTGCACCGTTTTTCAGAATCTACAGCTGAAAATAATTTTTGCCTGGTCATGCCCCATTTTTCATGGAATTGCCCTAAAGCACATTGAAAGTTGACAAAGTTGGCATGAGCTGATGTGACAGATTACCTGTTTGAGAGCTAAGAGTTTGGGTGCATGCTGGATGTCCTGCAAGTTGGAGTTCTGACTCGCCAGCTGCTCTGTGATACGTTTGTACTCAGGATGCTGCGCCGTTAAGACCAAGCTCGGGTGGTTGCACAGCTTCCGCAGGTACTGCAGTGCCTTAAAAAAAAGATAACGAGACTTGCATCACTGCAATCATAAAGACGACACCTAAAAAGCTACAACAGTTATTACAGCCAAGTGTCACAACACAGATAGTGAGAATGCTCACAAAACCCTGACACTCTACCGTACTAGTTGTTTGCATGTCGTATACATTGATGGTTGTAAATTTTGTGATTAAAGACCTGGATTAACAAAGTGGCCAAGCTCTGTTGACCACTTTGTGGGGTCAAACAAAGTCCAAAAGCCCCAAAAGCCCAATTCTTCCTCCTTGCAGAAGTCAGACTAGAAATATTTTCCTTCATGCACAGCTTAATGCGGTGTGCACAGTCCACTGCTGTAATCCACTGGTTATGGACTTCCTCACTGGCCACCCACCAACAGCTCCTAATGCTCCTCCAGGATGACACTTGGCACCAGCTTCCTACAGGGCTGTGTGCATCATCCACTCCTCTACTCCCTGAACACTTATGTTTGTACATACTCTCACTTTATTAGTCCTCTGGCAGGAAGTACAGGAGCATTAAAAGCAGAACAAAAAGACTGACAAACAGCTTCTTTCCCCAGGCCAACAGAACTTTAAACTTCAAATCTCAAACTGATACTTCCAGTCTGAGCAAGAATTACATTAATGCAATATCAATTACATTTATTTATATAGCAACTAATCACAATATAAGTCACTCCAAGGTGTGGTAAGGTCTAAGATTAATGCACCTCCCCCACCACCCACTGGAACAAAGTCATAGGCTCCTAATACATGGGTCATATTTATTTCTAATATATGTTTTAAGTGTTAGTATTTAGTTGATGGGTTAAACCTTTGACTTACAATTTTTACACTTGTAGCTTGTAAAATTTCATTGTACTGATAAAATAATGAACTTTCTATTCACCAACCAGTTTAGAAGGACATGAACATACAAGAATCATGAGATTGACAGGGTGTTTCACACATACCCCCCCCCCCCCCCCAACACACTTTTTTTTGTTTTTAATGGGCGAGGAGTTTCTAAAGAGCAGAAGTCTGATATTTTTTCACATTCCAATTCCAGTGTCTGAATGTTGTTAAGAACTGCTCTTGGAAAGGTGTACTTGTATTATTAGCACCATAAAATTATCTGAAAATGAGGATAATGTTGTTCTAAAGTATTTCTGGGATAATATATCATCCAACAAAAAGTTGTTTTGACAGGTGTCTCGATGACGGGGAAAACTATCAGCCCTTTTAAATATTGCGCATGTTTAAAGAGGTTTCAGTCATCCTGCCATCCTTGCATATGACAGACTTACATCAGAGATTCCAGTTGTAACGTCGATCGTGTGCCAAATGAAATGCAGTGATCTCAAACAGTTTACAGGAACAGGCGAGAAATTATTTTTGAGTGAGTAACAACTGCTGATCAGTTATCGATCATGTACGCTGCTGTAAGATCACACCCTTTTCAATGCAGAAGTGTCAAACCCCCCCCAACATTAAAAATACTTCTGAATTTTTCAACGTGAAAATTTTCTGGTCAAACAGGCACAGCGACTTAATTCAGCTGCTGTGCTGTACATCAAACTGCATAATTAAAATATTCTTATTAATGCTTCAGAGCACGAGTACGCTGTCTGTGGAGAAAGTGTGATGAGTATAAGAGCCCCCTGCTGGGTTTTTTTTATGATAGGAGGCCAGGACATTGTGCAACTTGCACTCAATCATTCGTGAATTGTAAACAAGCTCAACAATGTGTCACATCATTCCAGTGCTCTCAGGCCCCCTGTGGAACTCAAGCCTTTGATTCTGGACCTCCTAGTTATTGAGAACTCTGAAGGTGTTCCATAAAAGTCTTAAGTACCTGGAAAACATGACCCGTGGCCTTGAGTTTTGGTTTTTCCACCTCTTCTGCAGAGGCCACAGAGATGGTGTCTTCTAGACTGGCTCTGGCTCGAGACTTTGCAAAGTCTTCATACAGCTGAACCTGCAGTGATAAGTGACACCAGTTTATTATACTGAACATACACTATGTGCTACACCTGTAGAGAATATCTACACATCGTCCCAACAAGAATTCTGGGCTCTCTGCAGTTTAGCAAAACTTAAAACTTCAGTAAATCAGAACAACAGAAAAATATTCAAGAACAGGATGTGAGCACATCATTTAACATCATTATCAACACAGTCCTTAAGAACTAGTTTCTTAAAACTCAACACATCAATGTAAAAGGATGCTCAAATTTGGAAAGTCTCTGCATCAAGTAAAGAAAAAGGAAAATCAGATGTTTACACTCATGGACAACTTTCATGGCAATGTTTGACTTTAAATGATTTCTTTAATAGGAAAAAAAAAACTGGATAAAAAAAGTTTTAATTTGACCTCAATCAAAAAAGCAAACATTACACACAAAAAAAAAACCCCTACAAATATGCATGCACTTTACATTTTTAAGACCTTTTAGATTATTAATAGAGTTGTGTTGAAAAATTCTAAAATGTCTGTCAACTTGTTGAGGCCATTTAACTTCCTGTTTGTGATCATGATTGCCCACACACACACACACACACGATGACCAACAGCATATAATATGTCACGGTCATCAACATGTGTCCTGTGCTTTCTACATGTGTAATAATGTACGACTTTAGGGGCGTGAAACAGCAGGCTCAGCCTACTGGTGCTTCCTTGGGGGGAAAATGGTGAGTTTCACACACATGACAGACTCTTTTGGGTCACTATTTAAATTTTTGATGTTTGGTAAACAACATGAATGAACTCCTAATCAACAATCATTGTGTATGGACTTAGTGAAGAGTAGTGTTACGAAACCAGAAGATGATCAAGTTGCTGTCTGTATACGCTGTCATTTAAAGTGTTTGAATGAATGAATGAATGAATGAATGAATGAAAACTGTTTATTTCGAACATTTGATACAACAACAATTACAAGATAGATCAGTAAAGACAACAACAAAAAAGTTCCTACTGTGTACCCAACATGTCCGAAAAGGGGTAGGGTGAAGCATCAGCTTATTTATCCCTACCCCTTCTTCCCCACAACCATTAATACCCTTTGCCACATATACACATAAATTCCTACACACCTAAACCGATATCAATATATATATATATACATATATATACACATACACATACATATACACATCAACATACATACACATATACATATATACACATATATATACACAAACATAAATATACACCTACACATACCTACTTACATACAAAATACTATATATTTACAAGCCGAAACAAAAAACAAAAACACCCTAACCCTCATTACCCTTCCTCCTCCCTATACCCAGAAAAAACCATATTTTTGTACCGCTGTTTGAACTGGTTCATGCTTGGACATTGCTTGAGCCCCACTCCCAATCTGTTCCACATCCTCACCCCACAGACAGAAATACAGAAACCTTTTAATGTTGTTCGTGCCCACTGATGCTTTAAATTAAATTTCCCCCTCAGACTGTAATCCCCTGATCTGTTAAAAAACATATTTTTAATATTTGCTGGAAGTAAATTGTTTATTGCTTTATACACAATTTGTACTGTTTGAAAATGAACCAAGTCTGTGAATTTTAAGAATTTGGATTGTAAAAATAGTGGATTTGTATGATCTCTATAGCCAGTATTATGAATAATTCTTATAGCTCTTTTCTGCATTACTGATAGTGATTGTGTTGTACCTTTATAAGTATTACCCCATACCTCTGCACAGTACTGTAAATATGGTAAAACCAGTGAGCAGTAAAGAATGCGGAGTGAGTTGTGGTCCAGAATATGTTTCGCTTTGTTTAGAACTGAAATGCTTCTTGACAGTTTACTTTGTATATGTTTTATATGAGTCTTCCAGTTTATCTTATCATCTATTATCACCCCCAGAAACTTATTTTCATGTACCCTTTCAATATCTACCCCCTCGACTTGTAACTGAACCTGTATGTCTGTATTACAATAGCCAAATAACATGTATTTTGTTTTACTTAAGTTTAATGATAATTTGTTTCTGTCAAACCATATTTTCAATTTTCCCATTTCTATACTGATCCTCCTCAGTAACTCCTGCAAATCCCCCCCTGAACAAAAAATGCTTGTGTCATCTGCAAATAATACTAATTTTAATATTTTGGAAACATTGACAATATCATTTATATAAATTAGAAACAGTTTTGGACCCAATACTGACCCCTGTGGGACGCCACAAGCATTGTCCAAGCATGATGATGTATATTCCCCCAACTTCACAAACTGTTTTCTGTTACTTAAGTAGCTTCTCACCCAGTGCAACACCAACCCCCTAATCCCATACTGTTCAAGTTTATTGATTAATATGTCATGATTAATTGTATCAAAAGCCTTTTTAAGGTCTATAAATATTCCAACTGAATGTAATTTGTGGTCTATGGCGTTTGTAATCTCCTCAACTGATTCTATTAATGCA
Organism: Thalassophryne amazonica; assembly: GCF_902500255.1. Taxonomy (NCBI): domain Eukaryota; kingdom Metazoa; phylum Chordata; class Actinopteri; order Batrachoidiformes; family Batrachoididae; genus Thalassophryne; species Thalassophryne amazonica. The sequence continues at coordinate 75,711,760 of NC_047115.1, forward strand.
AGTGATGTTGAACTATGTGCTCTGAATCCATATTGACTATCAGTAAGTAATTTATGTTTATTTATGAATTTGTCTAGTCTATTATTGAATAACTTTTCTAATAATTTGGAAAATTGTGGAAGCAAAGAAACAGGTCTATAATTTGTGAAGTGGTGTCTATCCCCAGTCTTATACAGCGGCACAACCTTAGCTATTTTCATTTGATTGGGAAATTTACCGGTTTGAAATGATAAGTTACAGATGTATGTTAATGGTTCTACAATCCATTCAATGACCTGTTTTACCACCACCATATCAATTTCATTTAAATCGGTAGATGTTTTATATTTACAATTATTCACAATGTCTATAATTTCATTTCCATCCACTGCTGTGAGGAACATTGAACAGGGATTTCTTTCTATGAGATTATTATCCCAATCCTCAGGTTGGGAATCGGGAATTTTTTCTGCCAAGCTTGGTCCAATATTTACAAAAAAATTATTAAAACCGTTGACTACCTCATCCTTATTTTCCTTCTTGACATTATTATCAATGAAATACTGAGGGTAACTCTGTTTTTTTATTACCATTTTTGATAATGCTATTTAATATATCCCATATTCCTTTAATATTGTTTTTGTTATTATATAATATGTTACTATAATATTCCTTCCTACATACCCGTATAATATTAGTTAATCTATTTTTGTATTTCTTATATCTATTTTCTGCCTCTTTAGTCTTTAGTTTTATGAATTCTCTATACAGTGTATTTTTCTTATTACATGCATTTCGTAACCCTTTCGTCATCCATGGTCGAGCTTGGATTTTTTGTTTTCTGTAGTCTTGTTTAATTGGACAATTTTTATCATATAATGATGTAAATATTTGTAAAAAAGTTTCATATGCACTATCAACATCACTTTCACTGTATACCTTTTCCCAGTTTTGCTCCTGTAAATCCTTCTTTAGTGTGTTCATGTTTTCCTCTGTCCGCACTCGCCTGTATTTTATTTTCTCCTCTGGCTGATTCCGCCGATGGTTTCTATTATAAACGATGAAAACTGGTAGATGATCACTAATGTCATTGATTAATAATCCACTCACAGTGTTATTCTCAATATCATTGCTGAATATATTATCAATTAAGGTGGCACTATGGGATGTAATTCTGCTTGGCCTGGTGATTTTTGGATATAAACTCATACTGTACATGTTTCCTTTGATTTACTGGTACAATAAATTTACACTCATGTGGTAGTAACAAGAAGCTTTTCTTTTACTTTTTTTTTTTTTTAAAGGTTTTTTTGTTGTGTCACAGGCGTCTATTGTGTATCCTTTTAGCCCTTGACAGTATTTATGCTCATCACTGGACCAATTATGATCAAGTTTGTCAATAGCGAAAAGAACAAAAACCTGAAAACAGAGCCCAGAATGGGAAAAAAATAAATGAACAAAATAATAAAATCCAAGGTTCCCCATTAATTTGCCATGAAACTGCCAATAACTTGTAGTTTCTCAAAAAAAGGGAGGACTGTGTACATTAAAAAATGTGTACAATTTCTTCATGGTTATGCAACATTTTTATTCAACCCTTTGAATTAAAGGTGAAAGTCTACAATACAAACATATCTTGGCTGGCTCATTTCTAATACACTGTGGTGGTGTAGAGAAAAAAAAAATGTACACGAAAAAAATGTATCATGCTCAAATATTTGTGGACCCACCTGTATAGCAATTAATGAAAAAAAGACAAAAGTCTCAGTTTGATCCATTGATACATACAGTAGTGTTCAGAATAATAGTAGTGCCATGTGACTAAAAAGATTCATCCAGGTTTTGAGTATATTTCTTATTGTTACATGGGAAACAAGGTGCCAGTAGATTCAGTAGATTCTCACAAATCCAACAAGAACAAGCATTCATGATATGCACACTCTTAAGGCTATGAAATTGGGCTATTAGTAAAAAAAAGTAGAAAAGGGGGTGTTCACAATAATAGTAGTGTGGCATTCAGTCAATAAGTTTGTCAATTTTGTGGAACAAACAGGTGTGAATTGGCTGTCCCCTATTTAAGGATGAAGCCAGCACCTGTTGAACATGCTTTTCTCTTTGAAAGCCTGAGGAAAATGGGATGTTCAAGACATTGTTCAGAAGAACAGCGTAGTTTGACTAAAAAGTTGATTGAGAGGGGAAAACCTATACGCAAGCGCATAAAATTATAGGCTGTTCATCTACAATGATCTCCAATGCTTTAAAATGGACAAAAAACAGACGCGTGGAAGAAAACAGAAAACCATCAAAATGGATAGAAGAATAACCAGAATGGCAAAGGCTCACCCATTGATCAGCTCCAGGATGATCAAAGACAGTCTGGAGTTACCTGTAAGTGCTGTGACAGTTAGAAGACGCCTGTGTGAAGCTAATTTATTTGCAAGAATCCCCCGCAAAGTCCCTCTGTTAAATAAAAGACATGTGCAGAAGAGGTTACAATTTGCCAAAGAACACATCAACTGGCCTAAAGAGAAATGGAGGAATATTGTGTGGACTGATGAGAGTAAAACTGTTCTTTTTGGGTCTAAGGGCCACACACAGTTTGTGAGACGACCCCCAAACTGTGAATTCAAGCCACAGTTCACAGTGAAGACAGTGAAGCATGGTGGTGCAAGCATCATGATATGGGCACATTTCTCCTACTATGGTGTTGGGCCTATATATCGCATACCAGGTATCATGGATCAGTTTGGATATGTCAAAATACTTGAAGGTCATGTTGCCTTATGCTGAAAAGGACATGCCCTTGAAATGGGTGTTTCAACAAGACAATGACCCCAAGCACACTAGTAACCAGCAAAATCTTGGTTCCAAACCAACAAAATGAATGCCTTGCAGATGTGAAGAAATCATAAAAAACTGTGGGTATACAACTAAATACTAGTTTAGTGATTCACGGGATTGCTAAAAAAGCAGTTTGAACATAATAGTTTTGAGTTTGCAGTGTCAACAGCAGATGTTAGTATTATTGTGAACACCCCCTTCTCTACTTTTTTTTTTTACTAATAGCCCAATTTCGTAGCCTTAAGAGTGTGGATATCATGAACGCTTGGTCTTGTTGGATTTGTGAGAATCTACTGAATCTACTGGTACCTTGTTTCCCCATGTAACAATAAGAAATATACTCAAAACCTGGATTAATCTTTTTAGTCACATAGCACTACTATTATTCTGAACACTACTGTACAAATGCCCATAAGCATATCTATCTGTGAAAGAGTGTAACTGATAGTGAGACTGCCTTTTAAATATTTGGTAGTGGCTTTGTAGTACCTGAAGAGGACTCAAGTTGCAGTAGTAGTCCTGAATTATTTTAGGAGGAAGGTCCTGGAGAACATCCTCTTTCATTCTTCTCAACAAGAATGGCAATACCTGTCGATGTAAGGCTTCCATTGCTAAGACACCTAGAAAGAATACGATTAGCATGAGGTTTGTCTTACAACACACAAAGAGAAAATTAGTAGTTCTAATTATAAATATGTTAGAGCTATGAATGCCACTGGAACCAAATAGCCACATCACGTCACACTTGAAATGAGTGCAATATTTGTTAATGTGCAATATCCACTGCCACTGAAATATCTATAGTTTTGTACATACATTTCTCTTTATATGTAATCTCTTTTTGCTACTATGTACAAATATTTTTCTTCATTTTGCGCTCTGGACATACCTTTTTCATTCTGTTAAATTTTATGTTTATTTTCTTTTCTTCCCCAGACCTTTGAAGGCTACATGTAGTTTACTCAGGTTTATAACTGCACTGACAAGCCTGCACCTTACCTTTCATTGTACCTGTTACGACAAAGAATCTAAATATGTATAATTGCACATGGAATCACCAAGTAATACAAATTTGACAGGCAGCATATTTTAAGCCCACTAACAAAAATATATCCAACAAATTAATTTATTCATTATTCTCAACAAAATGGTCTTGGTCAAGCACAAACAGAAGCCAACAGGAAAGAAGTCTTTGTAATAAGCAGTCACATGGCCAGAACGGAGATAAAACTCAGACCTAAGAACAAAAACAAGTAGGCCAAGTGAGGAAAAACAATATCAAATACCAAAATGTATTTATTCATTTGTTTCTTATACCCATTTATTTCAATTAAGGGTCATGGGGAAGCTGGAGCCTATCCTAATGGTTACTGGGCGAATGGCAGAGTGCACCTTGGACAGGCTGCCAGCCTATCACAGGGCCAATTTTATTTTGTGAATGTATTTTGTCTTTACAAAATACATTCTGCATTTTTGATTCTGTGTTTACAAAATATATTCAGGTTGCTTCAGCTGGTAACCTGAACAACCAGACGCTGTGACCAGAGGAACACATTTTCATGCACGGGGTCTAGGGTCTTGTGGGGGACCCAGAAACCAAATTAAATTGTCATCTACTGATACATTTTCAACATCTCCTGGAAGAACACATCTCAAAATTAGTGCATATTTAAATGATCCTAGATTCAACCTTTCATTTGAACTGTCAATGATCATGTTGAAATAACAGAATATGACGTGGAAGTCGGACCTGGAATGATTTTCCTTTTACTTGTAAACCAAATTAGGCATTAACTCAGAACAATTAAATTACATGAAATTCATGAAGACTGAAAAGATTGTTAAACCATGTCAAAAACAACAGCTAACGATTGTAGAATATTTTAAAAGTCATGGTAAAATATCAATAACATACCTTATAGTAAAAAAGCCACACATTCTTGTGTAAATTCCTGTATCCACTCAAAGCCACAGTCTTTTTTCCCATGAAAAAAGTCTACATTAATAAAAAACAATTTACATTGTTGCATAAATTCATGTAGCCTAAATTCATTCAAATCCACAATGTCTTTTTTTTTTCCAATGAAAGAAAGTCTTGATTAATTAAAGAAAAAAGGCACAATCTTTTCTGAAATCCTGTTTGAACAGTACAATGTTTATTTTCCAGAGAGAGAAAAAAAATTCTTACCAGTTCGCTTTTCCCGTTTATCTTTCAGGTGTGTTGATGAAGCCAGCAACAATTCCACGGATTCTTGTCCTTAGACTTTTTCAAACTGTCTTTCTCGCCATCTTCGCTCTGTCTGACGTCGCTCTGTGACACAGACATGCTGCAAAATTCTTCTTTTAAAAACTTGCAAGTTCTAAAAGTTTGCGATGTCCACATGCTACGTTTAGCTAAGCTTCGCACAGGAGCCACACAGTGTCACCTCAGCAACCAACCAGTCCCGCTTTACGACAACTGTCGTAACAGCCAAGCTTAGAGTGGCATTTATTCTCCTTGAAACTCCCCAGATCCGAGGAAACTGATTTGTATCTAACACACAGATCAGTGTTCGCGGACTTATAAAACTTGCATGATGTCATAAAAAAAGAATGCTTTGCAATAAGCATTTTAAAAACTCAGCAACGATCATAATTAAAGAGTACAACACTAACACCCCCACCCACCCTCCCCATGATGAAATCCGCGGAATCCCCGGAGTTTTCACAGCCCTGCATAGACATCTTAGTTTCCACTCTTTGACTCAATAAGATCAGATGCAACCTACTTGTTTCTCTACTCAGATTAATCTAAAATAGCCTGAATACAATTCTCTCTCCTTGAAGATGTTGGACAAGATTTTGCATCACAGACATCATCTGGTGTACTACAACTGCGTGAACCTTCACTAGAATCCACCAAACTGATTTGGAGGAGTTGTGCTGACCAGACTCATGGACACATGATTCCTGTATGTTGCTGAAATCTTTTGTTTGCAGGGTGTATAAAATTTGTTTTCACAGCTCTAGTAATACACAGTTAGAAAAAAACAATACAAAAATAATCTCTATCCCCATAATTACCTGTACCTTTGCAAAGAAGTGACAAGAAGCTGACCTACCCGCCTCCTGTTCCCGTGAGGAGCTTTTGGCATCACGGCTGGCCAGAATAGGCTTGCCGTAACGTGCAGCAAACTGTCGCTCTGTTCCTAGGAAGCCTGGCATGAGGAAGTCAAACAGAGACCAAAGCTCCAGGACATTGTTCTGGTGAAGGATGGCCAGAGAAAACAGTGAGGGAGAAAATGGCATATTAGTCTCAGTGGTCATGGTCTGAGAAGTAAATAGTAAAAGAAAAAATAAGTTTAGAAAAATTACAGTTGTGTTCAAAATAATAAAGAAGATGAGTAAAGCTCAAAATGACTAAAACAGCTTTTATTTCCATACACGTAAATCCATTGAGAACACTGCACATTCTATTCCAAATCAAAACATTTTATTACTTTATAAAAAAGTAAAGTAAAAAGAATATTAGGCTGTTAATAAGAAAAACAAAAACCTATTTTTCTTTCTGTGACCCTTATTCAAGGATGAAGGCAGCAAATGTTGTAGCTCATTCATTTCACTCAAAATCTGAGTCAAATGGGTCATTCCAGACATTGTACAGCATAACAGCGTACTTTGATTTAAAAAGCTTATTGGAGAGGGGAAAACATAAAAAGTGCAGAACATGATAGGCTGCTCAGCGAAGATGATCTCAAATGCTTTAAAAATAGCCAACCAAAACCAGAAAGATGTGGAAGAAAATGGAAAACTGCCCTCAAATGGATCAAACAATAGACAGAATGGCAAAGACTCCATCAATAATCATCTCCAGGGTAATTAAAGAAGGTATAAAGTTATTTGTGAGTACTGTAACAATTAGAAGACACCTATGTGAAGCCAAGCTATGGGCAGCAAGCCCCCCCCAGAGAAAGAGAGAGAGAGCGAGAAAAAAAGACGTGCTGAAGAGGTCACAATTCGTTAAAGAACCCACTGGCTGGCCAAATTGAGAAATCGCGCAACATTTTATGGACTGATGAAAGCAAGCTTGTTATTTCTGGGTATTTGAATTTATGCCACAGTACACTGTGAAGGCAGTAAAGTATGGTGGCGCAAGCTTTATGATATGGGGATGTTTCTCATACCACACCAGACCACATTCCAGGAATCATGGATCAGGTTCAATACATCAGAATACTCCAAGAGGCCATGTCACCTTATGCCGAAAAGGAAATATCCTTGAAATGAATGTTTCAACAAGACAATGACCCCAAACACACCAGTGAGTGAGCGGCATCTTGGTTCCAGACCAAGAAGATTAACATTATGAGTGGCCAGCCCAATCCCGGGACCTTAATCCAATAGAAAAACCGGGCAGTGACATCAAAAATGCTCATCTTGAGGCAAAACCAAGAAATGCAGAGGAATTGTGGAATGTAGTCCAGTAACCCTGAGCTGGAATACCTGTTCACAGGTGCCAGATGTTGGTCAACTCCACGCAAAACAGATGTGACACAGTTCTCAGAAACAGTGGTTATACATCTAAACACAGTTCTCAGAAACAGTGGTTATACATCTAAATATTAGTTCAGTGATTCACAGGAAATCTAAATCTTCTAGCATTGTTCGGTTTATTCAGTGAACAATCCAGTTTACCTGAATGGGTGTTCCCGACAAGATGACTCTGAAATTGGCAGCCAGCTGCTTAATAGCTTTGGAAAGTTTTGTTTTGCCATTCTTGATGATATGACCCTCATCAAGAATACAATAATTGAATTTTATATTTCTGTGACATAAAAACAAAAACAGGAAATCCACATTACTACAAAACTTCAACCTCTAAATCATAAACAGAAATAAAATGTTAGATAAAGTTAGAAATAAAATAGCACTCACCTAAAAAAGTCGATGTCATTTCGTACAACATCATACAAGGCTACAACAAGATTGTGCTTTTTCACTTGATGTTGCAACCTGGAAAAATGAACATTAATTATTTTCATTATCATGAATGTAAAGATATGTATGAAATGGATAGTGTGCATGTATGTTTGACCTTTTCACAACTGCTGGAAATGTTTCCACTGACAAAGTATGCGCAAAGTCTTTTATAAAACAATAGATCTACAGTGTGGCATGTATTGTACATAGACAGTTTGCATCAGAACAACAAATAAGCAAAACCAAATGTCTTCATTATCCTCTAGTAATGGTTGCAGCTGACCCACCTAAGGCTTTTTAATATAGATTTGCAGACAGTCACCTTGATTCAAATGTGCCAAACTCAATTTCCCCTTACTGTCCAAAAAGCATAGATTATTAACATTATTAATAAAAGGCAGAAATGGTTTCATTGAGGAAGCACCGGCTGCATGTATGGGTCTAAATGAAGAATCAGAGCATTGTTCCATTTTACAGTTGGGGAAAGGATGACAAAAACTAACACCCTCAGATTTAAGCTAATGCCTGAGGTCACTTGACAAGATAGGCAAGTTGGGGGTGGGGGGGCTCCAAATCTACTTGCCGCATGGTAAGTAACTTACAGTACATCTGCAAATCACGTGCAGAAAAATTCACCCCCTTTGCTCTATACTTTGTTGATGCACCTTTGGCAGCAACTGTACCCTCAAGTCTTCTTGAGCATGACGCCACAAGTGAGACGCATCTATCTTTGGGGGGCTTTACCCATTCCTCTTTGCAGCACTTCTCAAGCTCCATCAGGTTGGACGGGGAGCGTCGGTGCACAATCATTTTCATATCTCTCAGAGATGTTCAATCGGATTCAGGGTTGGGCTCTGGCTGGGCCACTCAAGGACATTCATAGAGTTGTCCAGTAGCCTGGGCCACTCAAGAACATTCATAGAGTTGTCCAGAAGCCACTACTTTGATATCTTGGATGTGTGCGTAAGGTCATTGTCCTCCTGAAAGAAGAACCGTTGCTCCAATCTGACACGAGTGCTCTGTAGCAGGTTTTCATCCAGGATGTCTCTGTACATTGCTGCATTCATCTTTCCCCTCAGTCCTGACTAGTCTCCTAGTTCCTGCTGCTGAGAAACATTCCTACAGCATGATGCTGCCACCACCATGCTTCACTGTGGGGATGGTGCCTGGTTTCCTCCAAACACGATGCCTGGCATTTATGCCAAAGAGTTCAATCTTTATCTCATAAGACCAGATCATTTTTTTTTTCATTTGTTTCACATGGTTTTAGAGTTCTTCAGGTGCCTTTTGGCAAACTCCAGGCAGGCTGCCATGTGCCTTTTACTAAGGACTGGCTTCCATCTGGTCACTCTACCACACAGGCCTAATTGGTGGATTGCTGCAGAGATTGTTGTCCTTTTGGAAGGTTCTTCTCTCTCCACAGAGAAATACTGGAGCTCTGACATGAGTGACCATCAGGTTCTTTGTCACCTCTTTGGCAGCACAGTGGCTTAGTGGTTAGCATGGTTGCCTCACAGAGGGAAGGAAAGGTTTACAAACAGAGAATCTGGTTTCATCTTAAATCAAGCAAAAACACTTCTGTAGCCCAAGAAACGTCACTGATTTTTGACTAGAGTTCATTCTAAATGGGCCTGAGAACTAACTTCCCATGTCAGGCCAGAGGGGCATGGAGCTCTAGCCTGATAGAACCATTCACTGGCCAGTGTTGCGCAGACAAGGTTCCTGTTAAGCCCTGTCAGGTTCTAAATCAGGAGCAACTGTAAACTAAAGATCATACATAACTGAGAAAACCCAAAATAACACTTAAGGGCATTTTCACACCCGAAGGTCTGAGTCAAGGTTCATGTACAGTTGAGTTGAAAATAGTGTGTTTAAACAAGTGAGTAAAGCTCAAAATAGTTTTTATTTCCATACATGCAAATGCATTGAAAACACTACACATTCTATTCCAAATCAAAATGCGGGAAACATTTTATTCAATTTGTTATTACTTTACAGAAAGTGAAGAAAAAGGAATATTAGGCTGTTCAAAAAAAAAAGTCAGCATTTTTCTTTACAAAGTCAAACATTTATTGTACAAACTGAAAAATGCTTGAAGATTTAGCATTGCTGTGATCACTGAGCTAATATTTAGTTGTATAACCATCGTTTCTGAGAACTGTTTCACATCTGTGTTGCATGGAGTCGACCAACTTCAGGCACCTGTGAACCTGTATTCCAGCCCAGGACGATTGGTCTACATTCCAGAGTTCCTCTGCATTTCTTGGTTTTGCTTCAGAAACATTTTTGATATCACCCAACACGTTTTCTATTGGATTAAGGTCCGGGGATTGGGTTGACCACTCCATAATGTTAATCTTGTTGGTCCAGGTGAGTTTGGGGTTGTTGTCTTATTGAAACACTCATTTCAAGGGTATTTCCTCTTCAGCATAAGGCAACATGACCTCTTCAAGTATTTTGATCTATTCAAACTGATCCATAAGATAAAATAGCTTTATTGTCATTATATAAGCACAATGAAATTGAGTGCAGCCTTTTCCTCTGGTGCTTAGAGCATGCAGACAGTAAATGTAAAGTAAACATTTCTTAAGAGATAGAACATATAAAATAAAATTAATAAATATATAAGAAAGAATAAGAGATAAAGAATAAACTGTTGCACTGGAACTATTTCACCTGAGCTGACACCGCTACGTTGACTTTATTGCACAGGATCATTATTACTGCACAGACTTTTTTTTGCATAGACCTAATTACACCAGCCTATGCTCTGCATTCTCAGGGCACAGGACTAATTTGTCCCGAAGGTGAATAAAAAGTCTGTAGGCCTTCTCTTACTGTGCGTCTTTTGTAGAATCATCTCTGCTGACAAAACAGATTCCGTAGAGACATTCAAGCCCAGACTAAAGTTGCATCTATTCTCCCCGCTCATATAACTAGTATACTGGCATAGTAATGAACTGTGCTTCGTATCCTTTTAATTCAAATTATGGAATGGAATAATGGAACAGCCCAACTTCATTTAAATTCTGGGTCTGTTAGTGAAGCTCGGGGTTAGCTGCCGACGATCACCTTAGCATTCTCTATGGTTCTCTGTAAAGTTACTGTTGGTGAGCCCATACCTTAGGTGCAGCATTTCCAGCTGATTGATTCTGCTTTTTTTCTCTCTGTACAAGGCACTAAGGCGACATCATGGACGCTGGACTAGCCGCAAGATACCCTAACTAAAGCTGATGCAGCGGCCTGTGGACCACCTTGCTGAGGGCGACATCTCTAATCCACTGCAGCCTGCTTTTAGAATGCAGTCTTCACTGAAGACAGCTTTTACCAAGTGAAAGTGACAAGGCAATGGATGGATGATGGCCCTGCACCTCAGGGCACCAGACCTAACTCCTCATGATGCCCTACCTGTGGCACCAATGACTGCATGCTTACATCAACAATGAACTCTGCTTTTGATGCCATTTTGTTTTTTTTTTCTTGTTTGCTCTTTCTTCAGCTTGGTAGATCTTTGCAAAAACTATGTAACGGTTAGAATAACCTAAGCAGTGGGTCATCCCTCTTAGTCTGGTCTGCTTGAGGTTCCTTTCACAAGATCATCAGAGGGACTTTTTCCTTACTAGTCCTGCCTGTGTGCTTGCTCAGGGGGGTTGGTAAGGTTAGACCTTACTCATGTGAAACGGCTTGAGGCAGCTTTGTTGTGATTTGGCACTGTATAAATAAAATTAATTGAAATTCACATCATGAATGTGATGAATTCATCTAAGGATGGGGAGATTGTCTTATGAGTAGGAGGTGTTTATCTCAGGCTCTCATTTATGAGGGGGACAGCCCTGTGACACACAGTTTTTTTTAGTCAGTTTGTGTGCACTTTTATTGCCCTGTAGCGCATGCCTGACAGTATCAGTTCAAAGAGGTGGTATGCAGGTGAGATGGGTCCTTCAGGATGGTGTTGGTTTTCTTGAGGTGGCAGAGCTCCTCTAGGATGAGGAGAACACAGCTGATGACTTTCTGGACTGAGCTGATGAGCCCCTGGAGCACTGCCTTCTTTCCTGCAGTGCAGCTGGTGAACCACACAGAGATACAGTATGACAGTACACTGTGTATGGAGCACCGGTAGGACACCAGCAGCCTCCTTGCCATGTCGTTCTTGAGGACTCAAATTGTGGAGCTACTGCTGTGACAAACCTCCAGCCCTCCCACATCTGGTCCCTTTAAAGTGTGGGTTTTCAATTCACAGAAGCATTTAAAGATGTCACATTTTTTAAATGCAGTCCAAAAATAGATGCTCCAGTACAGACCCGCGGTTGTGCACTGAGCGCCAGGCTGCTGTCCACCTGTAATGCACCAAACCAGCTAGAACCGAACCAAGGATTCCTGGAGAGCCCCCTCTGTGCTCCTCGCTGGCTCTGCGGCTCACTGGCTTTATTTCTTCTGCGGCTTTAAGCACACACTGTGATCCCACTTTTAACTTTGTTTGTTCGTGTATTTCTGCAACTTCGCTCTTTTGCGCGCGCACTGCTGTTGTCCGTTCCTGGAGAGCCGCCTCTGTGCTCCTTCTCACTGGCTTCCTTTCCATCCGTGGCTTGCTGGCTTTATTTTTTCCCTGGCTTTTAACTTTGCATTTGTCCATTTATTTCTGCAAAATCGCTCTTTTGCGCGTGGTGGCGTTCTGCATACAGAATCAGGTGGACGCTTTAATTATATACACCCGTGGATCACTTTCAAAAAATATATACATTTCTTTATTTCTTCCGCAGCTTACAAGTCACCGTGATACAACTTTTAACTTTGTGTTATGTCTTCAAAATTGGTCTTTTGCGCGCTCTCCTGTGTGGCTGCACAGCTCTGCGCTGCTTTTAGTGGCTTCACTGGAGTCATTTCTTCCGCGGGTTTAAACACACATCCACTTTCACGCAGTCATCCAAATTTCAACTTTAACTTTAAAAATAGCTCTTTTGTGAGCTGGCGTTCTGCCTAAATGCTCATTTGGAGTGTGATGAGTCACTGCCTCAGTGCGCACACACAGCGGATCCATTAACAAGATATGAAATCAACTATAGCCATACTTTTACAGCTAGGAACTGTTTTATCAAGCTATAAAAACATCAAAAATAGTTAGCTTAAGCTGTTCAAAATACATTCCACATGGAGCAAGAAATAGAGGAGAAAGAAGTGTCCAGATGAAACAGTCCTCTGTGATTCCAGAAGTGATTAGAGGTGTTTTCAACATCCAAGGTTTGGCAGAAAATGATCTGCTACAAAATAATTATTTTATATACAGCATCCAGCACACAGAGCAGGTGGAATTGTGTGCGCAAGAGGGCAGCCACTCCAAAAATAGCCTCTCAGGTCCTGCGTAGCTGCCTGGTGCCTGGTTAATGCGCTTTTAGCAGACTCGTAAGCACCACGCACATGCCTTTAAGTCGTCATAGAAACTTGTACACAAACTGCCCCACGCTGTTGTTACTAAATTTTGAACATCTTGAAATTAGTGCCACGCTCAGAGGAGCCTTGTTAACTGAAGTTAATGCCTCTAATGGCCACTATTCTCCCATGATCGTTGAAGAAACTCTCTTGAAGCAAAGAAAACATGCTGCGTGGCTCATTATTCATCCTTCATTATTCGGTGGGACCCAGGCTTTACGCTCTGTGAGTGGTTGGTCAGGAAGTCTTTTAACCAGAGGCAGATGAAGTGAGAAACCGAAGGTGGATAGTTTGCAGACCAGTCTGGATGGGATGATGATATTTAAGGCCGAGCTGTAGTCTATGAAAAGGAGCCTGGCATAGCTCCCCTATGTCCTCAGGTGTGTGAGGGTTTTGTAGAGTACTGGGCTACGGCATCCTCAGTTGACTGGTTGTTCATGTACGCAAATTGGTGCAGGTGGAATTAGGGTGGAAGGCTGGACATGATGCGACTTCTCACCAGTTTCTCAAAACATTTCATGAAGACTGGAGTGAGAACAACTTGATGGAAATCATTTAGACTGTTTATGGTGGTCTTTTTGGGGATAGGAATAATGGCGGGGGGGGGGGGGGGGATCTGCCTGGGCCTGGAGTGGTTGAAGATTGCTGTGAACACTCCAGCCAGCTGATTAGCATAGTCCTTCAGCACCCTTTCAGTGACATCAGGTCCTGGGGTTTACTACCCTCAGCAAATGCCTCACTTCATGCTCTGCTATCGTTAGGTTGTGCCACCTCCTCCTCAGGTGACTTTTTAAAATGTGCGAAGAAGAAATTCAGCTCCTCTACCATCACAGCATCTCCTATAACTGATGTGTCGTTGGCCTTTGAGTTGGTAAAGGATTTTATTCTTTGCCATACCGGTTTTGTGTTGTTGCCATGTAGGTGGTCCTCCATTTTGTCCTTGTAATCAAACTTAGCCTGCTTAATGCTCCTCCTCAGGTTAGCTCTGGCCATTCTCTACAACCACCATCACTAGACTTGTTTCTTTCCTTCAACAGGGTGTTGACCTCTCTCATCATGCAGGGCTTCTGGTTGGTATACACCTGGATGAGTTTCTCAGTGGTGACTGTGTTGGTGCTGTGTTTGATGTAAGCCAGTATTGCTGCAGTGTGCTCCTGTAGGTCTTCTGAGTAAAAGTTAGTCAAGTCAGTTCTATCAAAGCAGTCCTGCAGCTGATGAGCCATGATCTTACAGTTTTTGTTGTGGGGGAAGCTCTCTTGGTAAGAGGGCTGTACGTAGGCTGGCAGTAGAAACCAAGATAGATAGTCAGATTGGCCTAAATGGGGCACTGGTATGGCCCTATAGCCCTGTTTCACATCCATGATCCCTGGTCTGTAATGAATCGGCTCAACGCCATAGTATGAAAAACATCACCATATCATGATTCTTGCTCCATCATGCTTCAGTGTACTGTGGCTTGAATTCAGTTTGAGGGTCATCTGACAAACTGTCTGTGACCCCTCATCCCAAAAAGAACAATCTTGCTTTCATCAGTCCACAAAATGTTGCGTCATGTCTCTTTAGGCCAATCAATGTTTTCTTTGACCAACTGTTACTTCTGCACACGTCATTTTTTTCAACAATGGGACTTTGTGGGGCATCTTGCCCATAGCTTGTCTTTATATAGGTGTCTTAGACCTTTGATCACCCTGGAGCTGATCACTGGCTGAGTCTTTGCCATTGTGGCTATTCTTTGAGCCATTTGAATGGCAATTTTCCATTTTCTTCCACATCTTTCAGGTTTTGGTTGCCATTTTAAAGCATACGTATGAGATCATTTTACCTGAGCATCATTTTGTGGTCTTCTCTATATGTTTCCCCTCTCCAATAAACTTTTTAAATCAAAGCACACTGTTCTTCAGAACAATGTCTGGAATGACCCACCTGATTCAGATTTTCAGAGTGAAATGAACTACAACCAGCATGTACATGTGCTGCAGAAAAAGGGTCACAGAAAGAAAAATGCAGACACTGCTCTTTTGTTTGAGCACCCCAATATTCCTTGTTCTTCACTTTCTGTTAATTAATAAATGTGATAAAAAATTTCTTCATGTTTCCATTTGGAACAGAATGTGCAGTGTTCCCAAAGCATTTGTGTACATGGAAATAAAAACTATTTTAAGGATTTTGAGCTTTACTAACTCTTTAAACACACTATTATTTTGAACACAACTGTTTGCATACATTTGGTCCGGTTACTTTGGTGTCACGTTGATGACATTATGAGATGTTTTATTAAATGATTCAATAAAATTACAGTTTAGAAACGATCAGACAGAATTTCAAAAACAAAAAAACAAAAAACCATATACATTGCCAAGCATATTGGTGACAGCTCGACAACGTGGAGATGTTTTCTGATTCAGAGCCTGACCAACTTCCCATAATTGAGAAATACAAGAATTTTGCTCTGAACCAAAAATCCTGAAGGTTAATGTGCAGTCACCCTTCAATGAGTTGCAGCAATGAAGTTATATAACAACAGAAATATTGAAAACAAAAGAAAAAATCCACATCTGAATTTAAGGAAATGAATGTTCATATTATATATATATATATATATATATATATATATATATATATATATATATATATATATATATATATATATATATATGGAAACTCACAGCCTCCGACAGCAAGCCTCAGTGTTGTATTAATCATCACATCATGTGCATATGTATTCAAGCAATATTGTATTTGTAAATCTATAGCATGATGGAATGGTTTCATTTTGTGTTGCATGTATATAAAGTTACAAACACTTTTTCTGACATGATCCTCTGCTTTCATGTGAAAGCACCTTATACTTCACTTTTCTGTAATTCTGGCCTTGTGCTTGTCTTATGCAGCCCAAACAGTCTTTACTCGTTACTTAATCCACTTGTCTGTTCTTGCTGTGCGAGCTCTATAATATGTTTTTTTTTTTTGAGCAACAATTATATATTATATAAAAATTATATAATTGTATTGCTTCTCAGGCAAGTATGATGAAAATTTTATGAATTGGTCAGGGGTCTGCAACCTTTACTGTCAGAAGAGCCATTTTTGGCCCATGTTCCACAAATAAATTTTTTCGAGAGCCACAAAACATATTTGATCTTTAAAATGAATGAATAAAGACAGCATAACTTATGTTTTTTTTCCCTATATAGAGTTCAACTGTATGTTTTTAATTGTTCTTTTTTATTTTGTTTTTACAACTACAAATCAGAAAAGTTTGGATGATATGAAAAATGTGGTGGTGGGGGACCATAATGATCCTGACATTTTCTTTGACTTCTATTTACTGCAGACTGTATGAAACCAATATATTTCATGTTTTGTGTAGTCAGCTTTATTTTTTAGTTAATATATATCCATTCCTACATTTAAGGCCTACAGCATTTTCCAAGAAAAAAAAAGATTGGGAGAGGGCAGTTTATTCTAAATGTAAGAATTAATAATTCTTCCATCCAGTTTTCTTGAGAAATGTCAGGGGATGAAAACATGAACATTTCCAACTCACTGAATATTTCTTAGACTTCATTGATATCAATCTTTCAGAAATACAAACAGTGTGGTACTTTATGGTAAATCTGTGTCAGGTAGGCAGTTCTCAAAAACTAAATGTCCATTCTGGACAGAGACAAGCCACAAAGACAACTCTGGAAGAACTTTTGGCCTCTGTGGGTGTGAGTGGAGAAACTGGGAATAGTGCAACATTTGTATATTTATCTTCATTTTACATATAGTCCCAACCTTTTCTGATTCGTGGTCGTATTCTTCGTTTTCTGTTGCATTTCTGAAATTACAGAACTGCTATAAGGAAAAGTGTTAACATTTTATTGTTTCTTAAAACTTTATAGAACTGATGTAAACACCAAACTCTTATAAAGAAAGAAAAAATACCTGTGCATGTGCAGGAAACTGATATAACAAAGCAGGCTGATCTGACTCCCCATTTTGTTTTTTGAAAGTAAGAATAAAATAAGAGGTAACTTACTTTGAAATAAACATAGCTTCAGCCTAATAACTTTAAAAAAATAAAATTAGCAGCTTGTATTTTTATTCTGACTGGAGTTCATTTTAGTGTGATGATGGAACTCAACCTGTAAAATCTACAAC
This sequence comes from Thalassophryne amazonica, assembly GCF_902500255.1. NCBI lineage: Eukaryota > Metazoa > Chordata > Actinopteri > Batrachoidiformes > Batrachoididae > Thalassophryne > Thalassophryne amazonica. The sequence continues at coordinate 75,729,112 of NC_047115.1, forward strand.
AGCTTCTCTCATTTGCTGCTGTGTGGACAAGCGGCATCACGTTACATTTATCTTGGATCAGGGCGTGAAAATGCGAGACTTAACCACTGTGGCATCTCAGATGTTTCCAAACGATTTTACAAATATGAACATCATGAAGTCAGACCACAGACTAAATCAGACGCAGACCTTGGAATGTAAAAATAACCCACAAACGTCTGCCATGGAAGTAAATACCCAGATTTCCGGGAATTCCCGGGAAACTCCCATCTCTGAGCAGGTAGGGGCAATGGTTTCACAGGACAGGATTCACATTCACTAAACACGCTTGAGCATCTGTCTCGGCTCCATTTGGTGGAGTGTTACTTCATTTTCTGCACTGTAATACCACTACATCTTTATAAAGAAAACAGTAACTGCACATTACATTAGCATTTAGAATTCCCTTTAGAGCAGTTTTAATTTTTCAGTGTTTTCATTGTTATTGTTGTGTCTGACTAACATGGATGCCCTTTTCTGTTTGCTGCAAGTCAAATCTACCTACGGGTACACTTGAACCTGATTTTAGGTGGGTAGCTGCTTTTTTATTATTATAAGTTTAAAAAAAAATTAATGTGGGTGCAGTAGGTGTGGATATTTTCATTCAATAAATACATCATTTTAAAAACTGTCCTTTGTTTTTAAATCTGGTTGCCTTTATCTTATGCTACATTAAATGTAGAAAGAATGTAATGAACAGATTTGTACCACTATAATTAGAATTTAATTTCAAAAAGTTTGAAGAAAGACTATCCATTCTTTGTTCAAAGGCATTTTGTAGTCAAAGACGTACCGCATTCGTTCTGTAGGTGGGCCGGTGTAATGCAGCGGACTGAGGTATTCTTTGCTGCAAAACTTGTCAACTTCATCCACCCAATGGCCAGTTAATGTTGGGGGACAAACCACCAGGGAGGGGAGGGGACTGCAGTCTGCTGCTTTTGTCTTTGCATACTCCTGTTCCCTAAAAAAGGTAATGCAAAGTAAAACAATGTATGCAAAGTAAAACAACATACGTAAGTATCCAAAATAAAAACTAGAAATGCTGTGTTGAAAATTCCTTATTCCATTTCATTCCTTTTAACCACCACAGGGCGGTGCTTAGCACCTGGATTATCCCACGTGGGCATGTGCAGAGGTCAAGATCTTCTACCAACAAAGTGAACGTGACCTGGATGAAGTCTGCAACAATATATACAATATATACAAAAAAAACAATATATACCTAGCACTCTGTTCTTTCTGCATCTCTCACGTAGAGCAGAATGGAATATTTCGGATCGCTTGTCTTCTGAGCCTCACAACCATTTTTGTTGGAGCTACGCATACACGTCCCCCAGAGGCTGCAAGAAGACTACTTTTTTCAGCTAGAAATACCACTCAGTGAGTAAATCAGCTCACTGCGAGTATACGTTGGTGGCTTAGCTCCTCATCGTTGCTGTTTGTGTTCAATTAAACTGCATGTTGTGAGTGTTTCCCGCTCAGTTTATACAGCAACTATAGCCAGGACATACTGCGCTACCTTTGGCCACTGTAGTGTGAGTGTGACCTGTTCCCTGCTGCATCATCACTTGGGGCTCCAACATTCTCCAAATCTGTGAACTTTGCAAAGAGCTCCATAACTCCCAGCCAACAGGTGGTTTTTACTTGCAATGCAATCAACTCACTGGTGATGAGAGCTTGTCAATCCCCACACAGAGTGGACAATATTCTCTCTCTCCCATGTTCATAGTAATACAAGACTGCCTTACGGTCTGTTCCTCCAGCTGATGGGAAAGCTGACTGCAGCGTCAGCAGTCATACCCGAGACTCCTGTTTTTGTGCCCCTTACAAATTTGGCTCCACAGCAAGGGCCTCGACCCCAAGCTGTACCAAAACAGGTCTGTGCATCTTCTTGGCCAGTGCCTTCAAGATCTTTGGCCATGGGCCGACAGGGAGTTCATGACAAGTGGTGTTCCTCTAGCCTCCCCACACTCCCGAGTTCATTCTAACAGATGCCTCACTTTCAGGTTGGGGCGCAGTGTGCAACTACAAAATGGTCAGGGGTGTCTGGAGCTCTTGGGAGACTTCAGCACATCACTGTGCTAGAGCTGCAGGCTGTCCGGCTAGCTCTGAGGCATTTCTCCCGTGTCTTAAAGGGGAAAATGTGCTTGTTCGGTCAGATAACACATCAAGTCTACCATATGAACAATCAGGGGGGCACCAGGTCTGTTCATTTCCTGCAAGAAGCTCAGAAGCTTCTCCAGTAGACGTTGCCTCACTTGAAGAGCCTCAGAGCTGTGCATCTGCTGGGCGTGCAGCACTGTGCTGCAGATTTGGTCTCATGACAGAAACCCCCACAGGGAGAGTGGTAACTGGAGCCAGATGTGGTTCAGATGATCTGAGAGAGGTATGGCAAGGCGGAAGTTGATCTGTTTGCCTCGAACGTCACAACACAGTCAGTTATGGTTCTTTCAGAACTGAACAGCTCCTTGGGGCAAGACGCTCTGGTTTACCCTTGGCTGGGCCATCTTCTGTATGCATTTCCTCCTCTTCTGATGATCATGCCGACATTACACAGGATATGATTTTTTTTTTTTTTCCTGGAGCAAGGTATCGCAATGTTGCGATGACCATCTCAGGCGTTATTGCGTTACTATGCTAAGTGGGAAGGATAAACGTATTCCTGGTGAGGTTAACCACAAACATTATCCCTATACGATCAAGCCGGTAGCATGTTACTGAATCACTGTCATTCAACAGAGGGAGAATATCTCTCCTTCCTGTGTCTTTCCAGCATCATGTCTTTTTAAGACACTAAAAGGCTTCTTAAAAGTCCTCCTCCCTCCTCTTAACAGTTTTGCACCTTAGACTCTCTTAAGGCCTTTCCAAGGGAAAATTCTAAGAAATGTGGTTCTTATGGCTTCAACAGGCAGTGTGACCTGTGTACTGAGCAGGTATGGAGGTGATCAGCACCTCCAAACCTGAGATCATGGTCCTCTGTCAGAAAGTGTTGGATTGCCTGTCTGGGTCAGGGGAATGTTACTGCATCAAGTGGAGTATATTTAGTATCTCAAGGTCTTGTTCATGAGTGGGGGTAAGCTGGACCATGAGATTGATAGATTGATTCGGTCAGCAACTGGAATTTTATGTATGCTGTACTGAACAGTTATGGTGAAGAAGGAACTGAGCCAAAAGGGGATGCTCTCCAGTCGACTTACACTCCTGTCCTCAGCTATGGTCACAAGCTTTGGGTAATGACTGAAAGAATAAGATTGCAGATACAAGCGGCAGAAATGACATTCCTTTGTTGGGTATCTGAGCTTACATTTCTGGACAAGGTGAGAAGCTTGACTATCTGGGAGGGACTCAGTAGAACTGTTTCTTTGCATTGAAAGGAGCGCACCTGGTGAAGATGCCTCCTGGTCATCTGCCTAGGGAGGTCTTCCAGGCACGTTCAACTGGAAGGAGGCCCTGGGAAGATCTAGGACACGCTGGAGAGATTATATTTCCAAACTGGCTTGGGAACACCTTGGGATCCCCTGAGAAGAGTTACAGGACTTGCCCAAGAATAGAGAAGTGTGGGATGAGCTGCTTGCTTTGCTGCCACAGCAACCCACATAAGCAGTTGAAAAATGAATGAATGTTACAACTGAACTTATTCTGTACTACTCACAAATGCAATGTTTGACACAACTACAAGGTGGTGCTTTGTAAACATATATGAGTTGATAGGAGGCAATAGTGTGCTGGCATTGGAGACCTGATTGCCAAAATCATTACAGTACCTGAGGTAGTGATCTCCTGCTAAAATACAGATGGACTGTAGGGTCTTGCCAAGACCCATGTCATCACACAGGATCCCATGCAGCTTATATTTGTTCAAGAAAGAGAGCCAGTTCACGCCATTCTAGAAAATCAGAACATACGATGCTACATCTTACCGAAAAATGAGCTGCCTCAAGGTAAAGAGGCAGCTGAGACACAAAGTGTAGATTTGTCCCATTGCTTTAGCAGTAGATACATACCTGCTGGTATTTCCTGAGCTCAGCCTTGATAGGTACAGGGATCTTGTAGCTCTCTAATTTTCTACCATCTAGTAGTTGCTCCAGGAAGTGGCGCTCTCTGGCCTTCTGGCGAATAAGGTCAGCAGACATGGCAGGAGGGTCTGGTATACCAGCCTAGTATATAAGGGGGCAAAAAGCAACAGTCCATAAAGCACTGCATAATCACAAATTGTTATTTTTATTTTTTTTTACTTTAGACACTCAAAGGACAATGTGACAAAGTATATGCTTTAACTACGTAGTCCTACCTCTAGGGGCAGCAACCGGATGAGTGTAGCAAAACACTGTGTGGCCATAAAACGAATGCTATCGCTGGGGTCACTCATACGGCCCAGAACAGGTACCACCAGCAACACTATGTAGGGCACAATATCTACATCCAGCTGCTCTATGACAGCTGCAGGTATGTCTGTCAAGGACAGTCCCACTCAGAAATAAAGACAAGATTTGAATATTTTATTGATGCAGCATACATGCATACATCTTTATTACATACGATGTGTGTGACAGAACTACATGCTTTTGGAAAACAGCTTTAAAGAAATTAACAAATTGGACTAGAGATGAACTGGAACCAACATTTCCAGAACTGAAGCTGGCTTGTGAAGGATACAGGCCAAAGCCTCGATGGCGCCTTCTTGCTTGTTGCTGTCATCAATAGCAGCGAGCCAGGGTAGAACGCTTCCAAGAAAACGGTTCATTGTCTCCAGCACTGCTATCTTGCTGAAGACTCCAACACAACGTGCTGCCATGTGACGTACTGCTGTGTATGGGTGATGCAGGCAGGTGAAAAGATGGGGTAGATGTTCCAGTAGCTACAGGGCATAAATGGACACATTTGAAGAAAAAAAAAAAAAAGGTCCTTGAACTCTAACAGTCATCTTGACAATGCTCTTCTCAACTTCACTGTGGAGATCTAATACCATTTGAAGCATTATTCTACTCCTTTGATAAGTACAAACTGGTAGATTAACAAAGTATACAAGCATGCAGCCATCTCACCAAAGGTCTGAGTTCAGGAGCCATAGCAACAGCCATAATTTCCAGTACTTGTAGAGAGTTTATCAATTCTTGGGCTGCATCATCTCCCCTATCCAGCTGGACCTGCCTGTCTAAAAAACCATTAGGACAGTAATACACTTTCATTCACTGGAACACAAATGACGAAACATATCTGCCACTTTATGCAAAGGACATTATGCTACTGGTTATATAGAGAGAACTGATGGCACACATGCAATTTTTTCATTAAGCGTTGCTTGCAAATACCATACACATGTGCAAGAACCAGTCAGTCAATTTGATGTCTGCGCTCGAAATGAACATATACTATGAAACAATGAATAGAAATTCGGTAAAAATACTATTCATTTTGCACCACTGCTGTTCTTTTGTGAAACTTCCAAGTGCAACAATACAGCTAAATATAAAACTATCGTCAAATTTTTTACATCAGCAGGGAAGATGTCAACACTGCCTGTTGTGCACTGCTTAACATTGTTTTTTACTATAAGTAAAAAAAATTATATACAAATATAAAAGAAAAAAATATTACTCTGATGGGATTATTTAAAAAAAAAAAAAGATTAAGTGTAAACCAGTTGATTTATTTAATTTATTTTTATACATGGCGAACTAAAAATTAACTGAAGCTAGTGGCACATTAGGGCAGGTAAAGTACACATTTCAATGTTATGGTTTAGAACAAGGACAGCCAAAGTGTGGGCCATGGGCCTCAGTGAGCTGTGAAGGTACGGCAGGTGTACTGTGAAGCCTTTAAAGTTTAAAATTACCCCAAAATATTTAATTACTTTAATATATAATCCAAAGTTTTATTTTATTCATCTGATCTAGTTTAGCATATATCAAAATAGGTTATCTTTGTAAAAATTGTTATCATGATATCTTAATCCTTTCAAATTTCAGACAGGGTTACAGTGTCCTTAAATTTGGGGATGGGCAATTTGCAAAATAGCTGGCAGTATCATTTATATTTTGGGACAACCATCAAGATGACCACTATAGCCCTTTAAAAAATAAAAATAAAAACATTCAACTCCAGATAAGATTCTGCAGCAACTCAAGATGGTAAAAGGGCTTATTGCCATGATTGTCAATACAAGACTTAACATTTTTAAAACAAATCTGCTGACAGTTGAGACAAAGGCTAATGTGTTGGCACCACTAAACTTATAACAAGCTTCATAGTTTACCTTCATCAACATCTCTCCATGATTATAATGCAACAGCAAACGGTCAAAGCAAACATACCAATGTCTTGTTCATCATTCACCACGGCCTTCAGTGGTCCCACGGTGTTCTCCCACAGATATGGCAGAGATCTGGTCATTTCTGAGCCAAAGTGTTTGGCAATTGTTGTTAAGGAGAACTCTGCCCCTCGTCTCTGAATAAGAAATGGCTTCTTGCTCTGAAAACAAATGAAAGGGGATAAAATAAAAGGAGCCCTCTTACCAACATCTATATGACAGAGCTTCAGTTCTCTCATAACTCTGTACCTCATCATTATCACAGCTGACAGCGCTACCAGGTGGAAGCTCTGTGGAGGAGTTTTTGGGGGTTCTCGGGGCTGGGCCCCTCTTACTGGTGATGGCAAATACTGCCCTTTGGTGGCGGTACAGAGTAATGATGCCGTGGGTTTTGCTGACCATGTGCTGCATGCAGTCTTTGTCCAATGTACTGCCTAATAACATGAGGGCAACAAAAACAGAATACTGGTCAGATGCAAACACAGTTCTAAGCTGCAGAGGAAACATGTATGATGGCTGCTGCAAATACCATTTTAAGTTTAGAAATTCAGACACATAGATTCCACAGTTTGGTATTTTGTAAGTCACTTGATGAAAAAAGAAAAAAGCATGTCAAAGAAAACAATGTGTAATTCTAGTGATAGCTGAGATCTACCTCTGGCAGTTTCCTGTGTGAAGGGTATAGGGCAAGCAGAAGAAGGGGTGACTGAGGAGTCCACACAGGCAGAGGCACAAAGGTTTTTGAGGATCTTTGGGTTTGGGCACGGCGAGCGTCCTTTACACTGTTGTAGCAGCTTGGCTATGAAAGCAGCAGCATAACTCTGGATCAGGGAATTTTCTTCTCACTTGATGGTCTCCATCAGAGGCCTCACCACTGGGTTGAGCTTCTCAGGGAGCACTTGCAGGTTAACGACTGCACAGGCTATGAACATGTGCACACGCAAGTGCAGGTTCTGCCATTCTGTGCTGGTTTCAGTCACTGTTGCTTGGGCTTGTTGCCGTTTACAGTCTAGTGTCTGCCATTGTTTGGACTTCACATTCAAACCAGCTGTTGACTCTGTAAAGACGCTGGTTACCTAGAGAATAAAGGAGGGGAAATTATGTAATCAAGTATACTGTTCAATTTACTGTGGTTTTAAAGAGGACAATTTGCCCTTTCAATTAGGTTCAAACATACAGCAGGTAAAGTATTTAACATGTCACCATTTAATTAATTCATTAATTTAATTCATTATCTCAGTAAATATATTTCTTTAGGTGCTACTGACATGAACTTTTTACCAGATGCCTATAACAACCCAAGTAAGCCATGGATACAAAGAAACAAAACAAAAATAAGTAACAAATAAGTACAGAAATCAAATTATGTGTAACAATGTGAAACGAGGGGAAAAGTAATGAACATCTTAAGAAAAACATAGAAGGGTAAGACACCAGCTAAAATCTATCAGTAAATTGGAAATCAATCCTGCCCTTTGTGAGTGCTAATTAATATCAGCTACTTCAGTCCCAACTGGACACCTATAATAAAAGGTGACGTATTACCAAGGTGTCACAAGAAACATCTTATCTAAAAACCATGAGCTCTCTGAAGATCTTCACAACCATATTGTTGTAAACATACTGATGCCATTTTTACAGAAGGATTTCTAAACTTTTGAATGTTCCAGCAGTCACAATCTGGAAGTGGAAAGAACATCATTTTAGCATAAAGGGGCCAGGTGCTCCTTGCAAAATTTCAAAATTATCAGAAGAGTTGTCCAAGAGTCAAGGACGGCTTGTGGAGAGTAACTCAACAATTGTAATTCACTCAACCACCTTGCCCTGTACACACATTCACCACGCAAGACTCCATTAAAGAAGAAAGCAAAACAAAACAAAAAAGCATATTTAAGCTTGTTTAAAGCTTGATGCACATCATCTACAAAGCCTGTGAAATACTGGGAGAATATAGTCTGGTCAGATGAGAATACAATGGAAATCTTTGGATGCCATGATTCACACATCACTTCAAAAATATACCAACAGTGACATTTGCAGGTTAACATCATAGTGTGGGGCTGGTTTTCAGCAAAGATGCTAGCAGTGTAGAGCAGAAAAGGCCCCAAAGAGAGGGCATATTATGTTTATTATGTGATGTTTTTACAGATACAGTGTTGGTCGGCTCATGTAGGAGCCGCCCCTGCTAGTTATATAGCGTAACTGAGTGCATTCGGTCAGAGAAAAGTGCAAGTCAGCAGAGTGAGGGATCACAGTAGAACAGTTAATTAACAATGCGACGAGTGGATGAAATGCGAAAACGCGTGCATACATTAATATACTGTATTTACGTTTCTGCAGCCATAAATCATTTCTGCTTTTCTGACGTGTAGCTTTAGCACTCACCATATGATCATTGCGTAAACTAGTTGTAGCATTTAGCTCATCTGCCTCTGATCGAGTGTACGACACGTGTCATGTTAAAGTTAACGCTCCGGCTCGTTAGTGTAATGTTTACAATGTGTGTTACATAAATGCTGCCATATGATAGTGTTTGTTTCTGTTACTGATAGCTGGTGAAAATTTCAAGTTATTAAAAGCTTTAAAAATATATTTACTGAGAAAAATGGAGACGTTCAATACTTATTTTACCCACTGCATTTAATTAGGTTCTACACTTTTTAAATATCTTAGACCTCTGAAATATTAAGAATGGGCTGACAAAATATTTGTGTGCATCTTTCAATGGTGCAGCACAACAAGTATTTATGAAGACAATATCAGAGATATTTAAATATGAGAATTCTGCAGTACCAAAATATAGCAGCGTTGTTCAATTTGTACCAATATCTTGAAACAGCAACACTGTTAACTTCATTGACGTCCAAACTTGGAAAAACTCTGCACACTGCTACAGGTTAAGCAGCTAATACTGTATGTTGTGAATGAATGAATCTTGTAGAGCAGTTTGTCATGTTACACAGTTTAAAAAAAAAAACTTGAGGCTTTGTTCAGGCTATCAGTTCAAATCAGACTGAAAGCATATCGCAAATCTGATTTCACTGAATGAATGTCCACATTATATGTAGCAAATGACAACATCCATTTTTGTATCAGTATTGCAGTCTTCACCTGCAGTTTAATCCACAGATTGCTATAATGTATATTAAAAAGTAGTTTATGTGAGCGAAGCAATCTATATATGTTCAATAAAGACTTTCTACCAAACAATCAAGCAAAACCAATATTTACGGTTTAACAGCGTCTGCAGAAGACCCTGCGTGTACATGAGCTTTTGACAAGAATGGAAGTTGTGCAAATCAATGAATATTTGTAGATCACCTTCTGTGCATTTGCTGGTATTAATGAGAAATTTAAGTCCATAGAAAGTTAGCGGATGTTAGCATGTACACTAATGCCACAAAATGTCTTGTAAATGACTCCAGAGGTGTTGCTGGGTTACAAAAACAGCATTTTCAGTTTTATAAGTGTTTATTTCGCACTAGCTTTTACATAATATGTAACAAAGAAGATATATTTACACACAAAATTAACAGAGCTTTGCAGCTAGCTACCAGCCTGTCATCATGCTAACATCCGCAAAATGTCTTTTAAAGAAGATCAGAGGTGTTACTAGGTTCCAAAAAGGGCATTTCTGGTTTTAGAAGTGTTTATTTCTAACGAGCTTTTACATAATATATGAGAGACATGTATATAAACACAAAACAGAGCGGTGTTGGAGAGACCACTGATGTCACAGTGCAGCTCTATTCTGATCGACTGTCACCCCCACCATTCAAAAACAACAGGGAACAGATTGTGACTTTTTAACCTCTTATGCCACGTTCACACCAGACCCCATGCACGAGATAGCGGCGAGAGGTTGCCATGTAATCCCCATGGAAGGACGCGTTGTGGCACCACAAAAGTCCAAGAAATGCAATGGACGTTAATAAAGCGATTTTGAGCAATTGGCAAGTTTGTGGTGCAATATCTTGTTACATCGCGTCACCCTCTTCCCCAAGTTGAAAAATCTGAACTTTTTCGTCTTGTCGTGCTGCGATGACCAATAAGGGACTGGATATGAAGTGACGTGGAGAGTCTGGAGTTTATACTTGATGTGGACATGTCCCGTCTCTGGCAATCAGCCTGTGAGCAGGACTTATGTCCCTTTTGTGCTTTATTTAACACAATTATGACGAGTGAGCAGCAGCCAGTTTTTTTTTTTTTCCACATGCGCGCGAACGAATCGTCCATGAAGATAATTTCATTAACTACACAGATGTATAATAAAACAAATGGTGACTGGTTAATAACAATTATGACAGAGTTGGAGGAGAGAGCAAGGAACTGCAGCAGCAGCCAATTTTTTTTCTTCGTTCACGTGCAAAGGCGACAGGAGGTCCTCAAACTGGATCCTAGAGAGGAAGAAGTACTGCTGAAAGCGGCCGTCATCCAGATGCAGCTCCTGCAGCAAATGATGAATCTGTGGCGTCCGGTGTGAACGCGGCTCAAGCAGAGTGACACACTGGGCGATGGTGGCATGTCCATCTCCAGGCGAGGGATGTGAATTTGTAGCGTAACGTGGCGTCCGGTGTGAACGCGGCATTAAAATATGTCAAGGATGGCCATCTATGAACTTGTCCAAGGTTTGTGCCCTAGGAATGTGTCCCTGTGAATTTGAAGACGGGCAGTCTTCAAATTCTGAAGAAATTCTGAATTAAAAAAAAAAAAAAAAAAAAGCTCAGTTTTGTCCTTTGTCTCCTGTCTGCAAAAAAAAAAAAAAAAAAAAAGGGGGGGGGGGGGGAGCATCCTGCCGAGTGTTTGAGCATAGATCTGTAAAGACCACTGGAGTGGACACCAGCCTGCAGAAAGTTGACTTACATTTTTCTTACAATCCTTCAACAAGTGTATTTTATAAGGTAATAACATTTGGTAATTCAGACATATGAAACACTATATTGACTGAAATGGTAAATCAGAAATAATCTGTTTGTTTTTTTGTTTTTTTGTTTTTTAAATCAAAAACACTGAAATGTCTCGACCGAAATGAGACTAAACTACATTCAGTTCTCTTTTGACAAAAACTACACTAACATTAACAGACTAAGTCAACTACAACATGACTAAATATGACAAACTAAAAATGACATTTGACAAAAGACTAAGACTAAATCAACAACAAAAAAACAAGTGACAAAATTAACACTAGTTTAACATTACTGCCTAACGCGACTTGTGCAAAGGGCTCTACTTAAATCACAGTGTGTGTTAATGTGTGTAGTGTATTTGCAGCTGATCTTACCAGGCTGTTTGCTTGATCAATGGTGAAAACACTACAATTCAAATGATCTTGGATGTCGATATGGGCTTCAGATAGCAGGCCAATGAGCTGTTTGCACTCATTCTGCATGCGTGTGAAGGGGATGGCAATTTCATCATAGTACAACTGCTCAGACAAAATGGCAAGAAGACGAGGCTGCACCATAGCTGACACCTGCTGGCATTCCTGTTAGGAAGAGATGCCAACATTTAAAAGCCAGTGGCCAGCTTTCAAATGCCTGACAGCATGACATAATCCTGGAATTTGTAATGAATTCACAACAGACAAAACCCAAACAAGTTCTTACCTTCTGTAGTGCAGCCCACTCACAAAGCACCAGAGCCACAGCGATATGCTGCAGCGCCGACTTGGAGTCAAGGTGGAAGAGCAACAGCTGCCCCAAAGACACTGCTGGTTGGATTTTCTGAGATGCGGCATTGAGCTGAGGGTCACAAATGCATCTACACAGAGCCCCAAGCAATCTGGAGAAGAAGACCGCAAAGAAAATAACTGCAAGGACTGCTGGCATTCTGCAACATTTCATCTTGCAATTCAAGTTTTTTCAGTTCTTGAGAAAAAAAGACAAGTGATTCAACAACAAGGTGTCAATTTCATCTAATGACACATTAAACTCTGAGCTTATGAAGGATTCCATTCACTGTAATGAAAGTCGAGTGGGTCTGAGCTTTCTGCAGCCAAGCACGTGGAAACAAAAAGAATGAGAAGTGGCCTTATGCAAGGATCTAACCCCAAAATTCTCCCTGGCATGGCTGTATTACATCACAGATGCTGAAGCTGATTGTGGCCATTCTAGACAATGCTCGTTATCCGTCAAGCAACTCCACAGCAGGTTTCAGGTACATCCAGGAAATGGCTGGGGCACAGAGAATATGTGCCATCTACTTTTGATGGATGCTGCTTCTGGTACACATGTGACTGGGCAAACCAGGTGGCACTTTACATCATCAAAAACTGACAATACGGCTCACCGGACGTCCTATGCTCTATGTATCACAATATTGATACATTTAAGTGCTTTATACTGCTTATATTACACTACATGTAGAAATTGTAGTGTGTGCTGAAGCAAAGTGGGGTTTTTTTTTAAACTCACCAAGGGTGTGCTGCTGTTTTTAGCTTCTGCCTGTGCCACACTAACAGCCAGATGATGCATACAAACTTAAAAGCTTAAATATTTTTCTAAAACTCACTACAGATGTGCTGCTCTTGTTTGTTGCATCACCAACATGCTGTATCAGAATCAGAATGTCTTTATTGTCCCATAAAGGAAATTAGTGTTGCAGCAGGAGCACACAAAAGACAAGGTACACAAAGACAATAATAAAATTAACAGTAAAAATAAGACCCAATTAAAAGTCTAAAATCAGACATAATAAAAACAATCATATTAAAAAGCACCATACACATACAAATGTCAAATGTTCAATCCAGAATTCATGCCAAAACACTATGAAGTATTGCAAAAGTGCAATGTGCAAGTAAGCAATAGTAGTGCAAGAAAAGCAAGAGCACCTAAGGTCTAATTGCCATTAAGTAATAAAATTGCACTGGGAATAAATGAGACCTGAAATCTTTTTGTCCTCTTCATAGGAGCCCTAAAACGACAGCCCGAGGGCAAAAGCTCAAACTCCTTTTTTTCCAGTGGGTGAGTAGGACAATCCAGAATAGCATTAGCCTTTCTCAGGACCTGTCTGTTATAGATAGACATTACCCCGGCCTGCTGACTTCCTGAGATTTTTCCAGCAGTTTTGACAAGACTACCGAAATGACTCGTAAGACACAGCAAGACAACTGAAACTCTTAACATGATCAGAACTGCTGCACAAAACAGCGGACTAACTGCTCGGCACTTCCAGTGCTGATATGTTGAAAATATGGGGACGGAAATACCAGTATGTGTACTGAATGTCTTATATCAGTGGTCCAATAATAAACAGTATAGACCCCTACTTTTCTGCATAATTCAAATCACCAATTCATCATTACAATGTACATTTAACTAAATGTTTGCCACCAGTGACTCCCCCCGCCCGAAAAAAACAAAAAACAAAAAAAACACAAAATTCTGAAATTGTACCAGCTCTGTATGTAGAGACCCAATGACAGGAACAAATGCAGCATGACCAGAAATGATAACTAAACACGTTGCAAGGCTTACGAGGTCTGTTAGAAAAGTATCAGACCTTTTTATTTTTTTCAAAAACTATATGGATTTGAATCATGTGCGCTTGCATCAGACAAGCTTGAACCTTCGTGCGCATGTGTGAGATTTTTCACGCCTGTCATTCGCCTGTAGGCAGGCTTTGAGTGAGCACTGGTTCACCCCCCTCGCCGGATTTTTATTGTTTAGGAATGGCGGAGCGACTGCCGCTTTGTTCCATGAAAATTTTTTCAGAAACTCTGCCAGACAGCCAGATGGAAACCATTTGGAAGATTCAGATGGCTTTCGGTGAAGATTCTATCGGTATCACACGGATTAAGGACCATTAAAACTGGATTAAACACGGCCCACAGCGGCGGAGGGCCGCCCACGCCCCGAGCGGCCATCGACAGGCTGGAACGAGCAGATCACTTCCAAATTTAAGGCTCTGTTGATGCAGGACATCGTGTGACTAGCAGAGAAGTTTCAGAAGAGGTCGGGATCAGCACTTTATCGGCACATTCCACTGTTAAAGGAGATTTTGTAATGAAAGACGTGCGGACAGATTCGCGCGTCGGGACGCAGCTGCTCATGGCGCGGGACAAACACCTCCATGTTGGAAACCATTCGTAAGATTCAGACGGCTTTCGGTGGCTTGTCAGTCGAGTGAGTATCCGAGAAATTGTTTAACAGCTGGGCATGTTCCAACTTGTCCTGTGAGACTTCCAGGAATTGTGTGCAAAACATGTAAAATCGTAGCTGCCTCGTACACCCGTTGCTACATTTATTTGCGCACGCCAGCGGCTGAAAGACAGAGTGTGCACAAACATCTAACACCACTCGTTTCACACTTAGAAAATGTGGCCATTCACACTATTAACACGACAGTCAGCAGAATCACTGTCATGCTGACAGTAAAATTTGTCTAAGTGCCCCACAAGTGTGGCTTTGGTGTGTGTGCTAAACTGACAGGACCTGTGGCTGCCGACAAAAGCAGCTGTGGAGATCTGTCGATCTGGACATCCCAGCTGGGCAACAAGTACCATGTTTGGACGAACATGGACGAATGGACATGTGGCAGCAGATGGACATGATCAGAGCACATTGCTTCTCATTCATATCATTTCATGACCGTACGTCAGTGACCATGGGTCATCTACAGAGGAACAGACGGATCTTATTTGTATTGCGTGCTTGATAAATGTTTTTTTTTTGTTTGTTTTTCTTTTTAAATGCGTCCATGTCCTTTCTGATATGAAGCAGTTTCCCTGCAGCTTTCACAAGACGGCAACGATAGCTCAGTGGTAAGGTTTCTGACTGGAAATCTGAGCTTTTGGAAGGCGCGTGTTTGATACCCATGGCTGGCATATAATTTTTATTTTTCTCTCAACCACATCATGCAGTCGCTGTGAAAAGCTGCCGTGTTCCCGCATCCCGAACTGTTGCAGCATGTAATTCTTTTTTCTTCACAGCAGCTGCGCAATGTGTAGCCACATCGTGCAGCTGCTGGGACTGTGTTCCCACGTGCACAAACAGTCACACCAGCATCGTGCACGCCTACCCATCGACGCGATGTTTCATGGTGCGCTCATACGAGCTCTACTGCCGTGAGTCGCCCTGGAGTTGTACGCATTCGCACTATGTGCCCTTAGATATTCTGAGATTCAACTGCAGTGATAAAGCCAAGATATCACCCAGTGTTACTGGGGAATCATAGTTTTAGGCAGCGAGCCATCCTGCCGTGATTTGGACGTTCAAATTTCAAAAAAGGCAGCCGATTAAAACAGTGGCTGTTGTGTTCAAAGTCGTCTAAAATGCGCAGTTTACCAAAGGAGCCATCTGTGTGTGTGCGTGCGGAGTCAACTGCCATTTTTTGGGTTGTCTTGATTAGAACAACTTGACTTTAATTAAAGTAACATAACCAGAAGTTGTCTCTGGCCTTTTTGGTCTTCAGTTGTATGCCAACTTGTCATTACAAAAACCGAATGACACTGACAGCAGTAATAAATGTTTATGACACCTTCATGACTGTCATGTAACAGTTATGACAGTATCATGTCACTATTGTGATGATACCTTCAAGTAAAGTGTTACCAGAAAAACTTTATAAGCTGTTATCTTTATTATTCATTTTAAAAAGGTCAAACTTATTTGTGAAAGATGGGACAAAAATGGCTCTTTTGACAGTAAAGCTTGCACACCACTGACCCAGACTGACTCCAAATATTAGTAAATTAAGTACTTTTATTTATTTTTTGGTGATTTTCATGCCATTTTGGAAATGCTCTCCGTCTTTAAAATGGTACATGTACTCGGGGCGGGTCTGCCATCTGGTGTTCAAGAGACGACACTTCAGCCACTCACCAAATAAGGGCACCAATTACATGTGTACAAAAACATGTATACCATTTGGTTCTTTTACATTTGCGCATTTCAGCATTCTAAAGAGCTAAATTCTGAGGGGGAGAGAGAGAAAATTTCAGAATCTACATCAGTGCAGAGTTTAGGGGTACAGAAAGAAGTAATGTGCCAGCTACAGGGGGTTTAGACAAGCACATGCAATGAGTTGGAGTGAGTTGAGTCAGTCACAGGACAGGTACAAATTTGTGGAAAGTTGAAAACCATCACCAAAGAAAAGAAACCATTACCTGAAAAAAGTAACATTTAAACAAGGTAAGAAAGGCTACAGATTGCATTAACAACAGTCTCAGGCAGAAAAGAAAATATATTAATATTGGGGAATTCACATACTATAAAACATTAACAATATTCCAGCAATAAAGCTCTGCAAAATAAATAAACCATTTGTGAAATTCAGGAATACCTTTCAACACTATTTTCTTGGTCTTTTATACAAACTTACTTGGCCGCTATGAGACGAGCACGAAACACCACATAGTCCCTTGTCACTGGGTCATCTGTCACCGTCTCTGCACCTGCTATATACTCCTGGACTGTCGCCTTCACCTGATTGGTCCCTTGGCGATTCTTTCCCCCAGCCTTATCCTGTTAGTCAAAACATTAACCAACCAGATTAAATTATGCATCAATGGAACTGCAGTCCAAACATTTAGCATATGATGGCAGCAATTACACAGCGCATGTCAAGTACCTCACAACCCCAATTTCAATAAAGTTGGGACATTGTGTAAAATGTAAATAAAAACAGAATACAAAGATTTACAAATCTTCTTCAACCTATATTCAATTGAATACACCACAAAGACAAGGTATTTAATGTTTAAACTGATAAACTTTGTTTTTGTGCAAATATTTGCTCATTTTGAAATGGATGGCTGCAACACATTTCAAAAAAGCTGGGACAGTGGTATGTTTACCACTGTGTTACATCACCTTTCCTTCTAACAACACTCAATAAGCCTTTTGGGATCTGAGGGCACTAATGCTTGATGTACGACTTCAATTGTTCAACATTCCGGGGTCTCCATTGTCATATTTTGCGCTTCATAATGTGCCACATTTTCAATGGGCGAAAGGTTTGGACTACAGGCAAGCCAGTCTAGTACCAGCACTCTTTTACTACAAAGCCACGCTGTTGCAACATGCAGAATGTGGCTTGGCATTGTCTTGCTGAAATAAGCAGGAATGTCCCTGAAAAAGACATTGCTTGGATGGCAGCATGTGTTGCTCCAAAACCTGGATGTACCTTTCAGCATTGATGGTGCCATCAGAGATGTGCAAGTTGCCCATGCCATGGGCACTAACATACCCCCATACCATCACAGATGCTGGCTTTTGAACTTAGCGCTGGTAAAAATCTGGATGTTTTTTTTCCTCTTTTGTGCGGCGAACACGATGTCCATGATTTCCAAAAACAATTTGAAATGTGGACTCATACCACAGCACACTTTTCCACTTTGCATCTGTCCATTTCAAATGAGCTCAGGCCCAGAGAAGGCCGTGGCGTTTCGGGATGTTGTTGATGTATGGCTTTCACTTTGTATGGTAGAGTTTTAACTTGCACTTGTAGATGTAGCGATTGAACTGCGTTAACTGACAATGGTTTTCTGAAGTGTTCCTGAGCCCACGCGGCAAGATCCTTTACACAATGATGTCGGTTTTGAATGCAGTGGTGCCTGAGGGATTGAAGGTCACAGGCATTCAATGTTGGTGTTTGGCCTTGCTGCTTACATGCAGAACGTTCTCCAGATTCTCTGAATTTTCTGATTATACTATGGACTGTAGATGATGGTATAACTTTTTTGAAACGTGTTGCAGGCATCCATTTCAAAATGAGCAAATATTTGCACAAAAACAAAGTTTATCAGTTTGAACATTAAATATCTTGTCTTTGTGGTGTATTCAATTGAATATAAGTTGAAGAGGGTTTGCAAATCATTGTATTCTGTTTTTATATACATTTTACACAACGTCCCAAATTCATTGGAATTTGGGTTGTATTTGTGAACATTCAATAACAGCATGTTGGTTACTGCCCATGCAACAGCACAAATCACTACTCATTTACTACTACTAATTTGAGCTCACAATGTAACAAATGTGTGGTTGCAATCTAAATGAATCCATCTCCCTTTCTATACAGTAAATACATTAAAGTACATATGCAGCAGTTTATGCTTTGTCAGTGTTTAAGTGGGTATTCACAGTAAATTTGGCTCACATAAAACCATTGGCACTTACTTAACCTATGGAGTTCAGTCATAATCCAGAGAGCATATTGACCATAAAACTGTAGTCATTAGTTCCTCTAAGCTGTTCTTATTTCCAATTCTTTTCTGGATCAAACATCCAGGCTGCGGCTGAAGGATTCTTTCATCTTTCCACCGCACCCATCATTAATAAGTCACCTTAGATTTAAGAGTAACAAAGATTTAGCCATTTCATTGTCTTGGTTGTTTGCATGAATTATATTTTGTTCTTGTTTTTATGCTAATAAAATAAAAAGGTGACTGTTGCACTCATGCCACAAAGTCTGTTACAAAATCCAAGCAAGTTATTATGCCAATATTTTGTTTTCATACTACATTCTGCTTCTGTGGCTTTAAAGCCAATTAAATATTATCAACTATAAATTGAACAAATGACCCTATCCCTACCATTTTATTAAATCCATGCTTAGGCTCGCTTAGATTTTTACTGCAAATGAAAACAAGCATAGACAACAAACATGACGTAGTGGCTAAGAATGTAGAACAGACACACACAGAAAGCATCACTTATAGATAAGAGATACAACCTTGGACCGTGCCTTCACCTCCAGCAGCATGTTCAAGTCTATTGGAATGTTTGAGGCCTGCATCATGAGACAGAGCCAGGCACCCATCCACGGACAACTTGCTGCCACCACATACTGTTGAGGGGCCCGAGCAAGAAGCTCCATCCACACCTACACAAAGGGGACACACATTTCCAAAGCAAGCTCAATAAGGTCATATCAACCAAGAGATTTATTCAAGTATCAGAGTCCTAAGGACAATGTATAATTTCAAACTTCTTCATACCCAACGGCAACTTAACAGTAATCCCACTTAGTTCAAGGGCCAAGCATGATCCAATCAATCTGAAGAGTGTGATCATAAAGACTCCAAAGAAAATGTATAGTTTAGACTATATGCTCTAATTTTTGTAAAAAGTGATGCAAATTATTGGTTAATAGGGTTTTAAAAAGGAAGAGTTGGCACCATATCTCATGCTTAGCTGCCATGTTATAACATACGCTATACAGTTGATTTCCTGATGATTTCCATGATTTTCCTTTATAAATCATTGGTTGTTTGGATCAGCAATTTCAGTTAAATATATCATACAGCAGACAAACACACTGATATTTGAGAAGTGAAACGAAGTTTATAGGATTTACACAAAGTGTGCAATAACTATTTAATCAAAATTAGGGAGGTGCATAAATTTGGGCACCCTAACAGAAAAAAAAAACCATCAATATTTAGTAGATCCTCCTTTTGCAGAAATAACAGACAACATGCTTCCTATAACTTCCACTGAGGGTCTGGATTTTGATTGAAGGTATTTTGGTGCAAGATGGTACAAAACATCTCAGGTTTGTTGGTTTCCAAGCATGGACAGCCCACTTAAAAATCACACCATAGATTTTCAATAATATTCAGGTCTGGGGACTGAGATGGCCATTCCAGAACGTTGTACTTGTTCCTCTGCATGAATGCCCGAGTAGATTTTGAGCAGTGTTTATGGTCGTTGTCTTGTTGAAAGATCCAGCCCCGGCTCAACTTCAACTTCGTCACTGATTCATGAACATTGTTCTCAAGAATCTGCTGATACTGACTGGAAGTCATGTGACCCTAAACTTTAACAAGATTCCCAGAACCTGCACTGGCCACACAGCATGACAGAACCACCACCAAATTTTACTGTAGGTAGCAAGCATTTTTCTTGGAATGCTGTGTTCTTTTTCAGCCATGCACACCACCCTTGTTATGTCCAAATAACCGAATTTTAGTTTCATCAGGCCACAGTACCTTATTCCAAAATTAAGCTGGCTTGTTCAAATGTGCTTTAGCATACCTCAAGCAACTGTTTGGGGCATGTATGCAGAAAAGTCTTCCTCTGCATTACAGCATCATACAGCATCTCCTTGTGCAAAGTGCCCTGTATAGTTGAACGATGCACAGAGACACTATCTGCAGCAAGATCACGTAGGTCTTTGGAGCAGGTCTGTGGGCTGACTATGACTATTCTCACCATCCTTCGCTTCAGCTTATCTGACATTTTTCTTGGCCTGCCACTTTGGGCCTTAACTAGTACTGTGCCTGCAGTCTTCCATTTCCTCACAATGTTCATCACAGTGGAAACTGACAGCTGAAATCTCATAGCTTTTTGTATTCTTCCTCTAAACCATGACGTTGAACAGTCTTTTTTCAGGTCATTTGAGAGTTGTTTAGAGGCTCCATGTTGACACTCATTAGAAGACATGTAAAGAGGGGAAACATTTACAAATGGCCACCTTAAATACCCTTTCTCATGATTGGACTCACCTGTGTAAGGAGGTCAAGGGACAATGAGCTTACCAAACCAATTTTGTGTTCCAATAATTAGTGCCTAAATATATTCAAATCAATAAAATGACAAGGGTGCCCACATTTATGCACCTGCCCAATTTTGTTTAAATAATTATTGCACACTTTCTGTAAAACCTATAAACTTCATTTCACTTCTCAAATAGTGTGTTCATCTGCTATATGATATATTTAACTGAAATTTCTGATCCAACAACCAATGATTTACAACCCCTGGCAATAATTATGGAATCACCGGCCTCGGAGGATGTTCATTCAGTTGTTTAATTTTGTAGAAAAAAAGCAGATCACAGACATGACACAAAACTAAAGTCATTTCAAATGGCAACTTTCTGGCTTTAAGAAACACTATAAGAAATCAAGAAAAAAAAAGATTGTGGCAGTCAGTAAGGGTTACTTTTTTAGACCAAGCAGAGGAAAAAAATATGGACTCACTCAATTCTGAGGAATAAATTATGGAATCACCCTGTAAATTTTCATCCCAAAAACTAACACCTGCATCAAATCAGATCTGCTTGTTAGTCTGTATCTAAAAAGGAGTGATCACACCTTGGAGAGCTGTTGCAACAAGTGGACTGACATGAATCATGGCTCCAACACGAGAGATGTCAATTCAAACAAAGGAGAGGATTATCAAACTCTTAAAAGAGGGTAAATCATCACGCAATGTTGCAAAAGATGTTGGTTGTTCACAGTCAGCTGTGTCTAAACTCTGGACCAAATACAAACAACATAGGAAGGTTGTTAAAGGCAAACATACTGGTAGACCAAGGAAGACATCAAAGCATCAAGACAGAAAACTTAAAGCAATATGTCTCAAAAATCGAAAAATGCACAACAAAACAAATGAGGAATGAATGGGAGGAAACTGGAGTCAACGTCTGTGACCGAACTGTAAGAAACCGCCTAAAGGAAATGGGATTTACATACAGAAAAGCTAAACGAAAAGCCATCATTAACACCTAAACAGAAAAAAAACAAGGTTACAATGGGCTAAGGAAAAGCAATCGTGGACTGTGGATGACTGGATGAAAGTCATATTCAGTGATGAATCTCGAATCTGCATTGGGCAAGGTGATGATGCTGGAACTTTTGTTTGGTGCCGTTCCAATGGGATTTATAAAGATGACTGCCTGAAGAGAACATGTAAATTTCCACAGTCATTGATGATATGGGGCTGCACATCAGGTAAAGGCACTGGGGAGATGGCTGTCATTACATCATCAATAAATGCACAAGTTTACGTTGATATTTTGGACAATTGAAAGGATGTTTGGAGATGATGAAATCATTTTTCAAGATGATAATGCATCTTGCCATAGAGCAAAAACTGTGAAAACATTCCTTGCAAAAAGACACATAGGGTCAATGTCATGGCATAGGGTCAGTGTCAACGAGCAGATCTGATTTGATGTAGGTGTTAGTTTTGGGGATGAAAATTTACAGGGTGATTCCATAATTTATTCCTCAGAATTGAGTGATTCCATATTTTTTTCCTCTGCTTGGTCTAAAAAAGTAACCGTTACTGACTGCCACAATCTTTTTTTCTTGATTTCTTATAGTGTTTCTTAAAGCCAGAAAGTTGTCATTTGAAATGACTTTAGTTTTGTGTCATGTCTGTGATCTGCTTTTTTTCTACAAAATTAAACAACTGAATGAACATCCTCCGAGGCCGGTGATTCCATAATTATTGCCAGGGGTTGTATAAAGGAAAAGCATGAAAATGATCAGGGGTGCCCAAACCTTTGCATACAATTGTATATCGTAGAATCTAATAGACGCTGACCTTCTTTGACCTTTTATTTGGAGACCAAGCATTCAATACGGTCAAAACTATTCCATTTATTTAATCGTATTAGCTCAACCAATAATTATCACTTTTTCCAAAATTGGAGAAACTAACTTCTGTCCCCTGCACAAACTGAGATTTGCTACCATTTTTTTCCCTGTTTTTACCCAATAACATTCAGTCATAGTCCTACTGCTGTCGGTCATAGATAGTCCATCCTGGGATGGGCATCACCGATTTTGTGTGGGCCATGCCATACTGAGGGTGGATTGTAAGTGCCATTTAGTCCCTTTAAGTGTTACTCAAAATTGTGTACAGGCTCATGAACTCAAAAACAACAACAAAAAATAAATAAAAATACACACATACACCTTTATGGTCTGCTCCTTTCTCTGCCCCTAACCAAGGCAGTCTCTCTACATCTGGAGTTGGTCTCGAGGTGCTTGACTGCAGTTGCCCACTGCTTCTAGTGGTTGGATTGTGTCAAATTATAGTGCATCCAGAAAATATTCATAGTGCTTCACTTTCTCTTCATTTTGTTATGTTACAGCTTTATTCCAAACTTGAGTAAATTAATTTTTTCCTCAATTCTACTCACAAGACCCCATAATAACAACATGAAAAGTTTGTTTTTTAAATTTTTTTGGAAATTTATTAAAAATAAAAACTAAGAAATCACATGTACATAAGAATTCACACCCTTTGCTCAATAGTTTGTTGATATGCCTTTGGCAGCAAGTACAGCCTCAAGTCTTTTGGAAGATGCCACAAGCTTGGTGCACCTATCTTTGGGCAGTTTTGTCCATTCCTCTTTGCATCACCTCTCAACCTCCATCAGGTTGGATGGGGAGCATCGGTGCACAGCCATTTTCAGATCTCTCCAGAGATGCTCAATCAGTTACAGGTCTGGGCTCTGGCTGGGCCACTCAAGGACATTCACAGAGTTTGGAGTCATTGTCCTGTTGAAAGATGAACCGTCGACCCAGTCTAAGGTCAAAACGGCTCTGGAGAAGCTTTTCATCCAGGATGTCTCTGAACATTGCTGCATTCATCTTTCCCTCAATCCTGACTAGTCCTCCAGTTCCTGCCGCTGAAAAACATGTCTACAGCATGATGCTGCCACCATGCTTCACTGTAGGGATGGTATTGGCTAGGTGATAAGCGGTGCCTGGTTTTCTCCAAACATGTCACCTGGCATTCATGCCAAAGAGTTCAATCTTTGTCTGATCAGACCAGAGAATTTTGTTTCTCATGGTCAGAGTCTTTCAGGTGCCTTTTGGCAAACTCCAGGAGAGCTGCCATGTGCCTTTCACAGAGGACAGGCTTCTGTCTGGCCACTGTACCATACAGCCTGATTGGTGGATTGCTGCAGAGATTGTCAACTCTCCACAAAGGAATGCTAGAGATCTGAGAGAGTGACAATTGGGTTCACCTCCCTGACTAAGGACCTTCTCCCCCAATCGCTCAGTTTAGACAGGTGGCCAGCTCTGGGAAGAGTCCTGGTGGATCTAAACGTCTTCCATTTACCAATGATGGAGACCACTGTGCTCACTGGGACCTTCAAAGCAGCATAAATGTTTCTGTACCCTTCCCAAGATTTGTGCCTCAAGACAATGCTGCCTCAGAGGTCTACAGACAATTTCTTTGACTTCATGCTTGGTTTGTGCTCTGACATGCACAGTCAACTGTGGGACATTATATGTAAACAGGTGTGTGCCTTTCCAAATCATGTCCATCAACGGAAGTTACCCCAGGTGGACTCCAATTAAGCTGTAAAAACATCTCAAGGATGATCAGTGGGAACAGGATGCACCTGAGCTCCAGCCTTTATTAATTAATTAAGCTTCATGGTAAAGGCTGTGAATACTTATGTACATGTGATTTTTAAGTTTTTATTTGTTAATAAATTTGCAAAAATCTAAAAACTTTTCACACTGTCATTATGGGTTATTGTGAGTAGAATTTTGAGGGAAAAAAATGAATTTAATCCATTTCGGAAGGCTGTAATGTAAAAAAAAAAAAAAAAAAGGTGGAGAAAGTGCAATGCTAAACTGGTTTGGAGGGCAGCATAATGGAAAGTCACCCCGAGGGATCATTGTCGCCCAAGGCCGAAGGCAACAATGATCTCTCTCAGTGGCGGTGTGTTTCTCCAGGTTACTCTGGAGTTGCGTCAGGAAGGGTAACTGGCACAAAACTTGTGCCAAATGCCAATGCGGAACTGGCTGTATCCGCTGTGGCAACACCAAACAAAACGGGAGCAGCCAAATGGACAACAACTAAAAAAAGGTTTGTAGATATGTCTCAGCAAGTACTATAGAAAGAATTTCAGTTATGTTGTCGTCTCACTTACCCATTTGCTTAAAATGACAACAATTCTGGACCTTGAACCTCAATACAGACTTCAAGTTTAAACAGAAGTCAAAAATAATTTCACGAGACCTTGTGAGCTGTAGTCACGCAGTAATTGTGCCTCTGTACTCCACCAAATAAAGCAATCACAATGAGCTTATGTCAATATTTAGCCTCAATTCAAGGGTTTATCAAAAATGGAACATTAACGATTTAGACATTATATTCAGTTTTATACATAGTCTCGCCACTTTGAGGCCTTAAGTAATTGAACAAACTAAACATAAGACTTATTGTTAGCACAAATCATCATCTGGGTAGCACGATGGCTTCAGTTTTAGCATTGTTGCCTCACAGCAAGAAGATCTTTGGTTCGCTTCCCACCTGGTCCTTTCTGTGTGGCGTTTGCATGATCTCTCCATGTTTGTGGGGGTTCCCTCCAGATGCTCCACCGTCCTCCCACTTGCAAAGACACGCAGGTTCGATGAACTGGAAACTTTAAATTGACCGTAGGTGTGAGTGAGCATGTGAATTTGTTTGTCTACATGAAAACCTGAGATAGACTGACAGCCTGTCCAATGGGACAGGCTCCAGCCCCCTGTGACCTTTAAGTGGAATAAGTAGGTATAGAAAATGAATGATCAACATAAATTAAGTCAAAGACATAGTCAAAAATTTGGATGCTTGTATATCATTCCTCTGCCACGCCTTAAGAAAAGGGACAAAAACAACAATATGCTTGCGTTTGCAATTGTGATCCAATAAGTCTAAGAATGCTGAAAACATGAATGATGTGAGAAGAGCAGCTGTAGAGTTTTTCCAATAAGACTACAACATTGTTTTAACAGAGAAAAGATAGCTCATAATAAGATTCAAGTTTCGAGTTGCAGAAATGAAAACTACCCCATTCATAAACATACAACCCCAATTCCAATGAAGTTGGGACGTTGTGTGAAATGTAAATAAAAACAGAATTTTTCCGTTACAAGTTCAATTTCAGTATCATGTAATAATACATTTCTGCTTAAATTCCTGGGATTATTTCCAAATATAATACATTTAGTTTTACCAAAATGGAGTGATAATTTGTTTGAATCAAACCACTGTTTAAACTTGTTCAATTCTTTCTCCATCATGTCCAAAGGCTGTCCCAAATGATCCCCACTACAAAATACAGCTGTATCATCAGCAAACAAAATACAAGTCAGGGATTTATAGAAACCAAACATATATAATTAATATATAAAAGAAACAACAATGGACCAAGGACTGAACCCTGGGGCACCCCACATGTGATCTTCAAAATTTCAGAATTTATCCCACATAAATGAACATACTGATACTTATTATATAATTAACTCAGACTGCATGCCACTGAGGGGATCAAATTTGTGCAAGTGTCAAAGTGCCTCAAGACATCTTCCAGTTTCAATTTATTTTCATTTATACGAGGTCTGTTAAAAAAGTAAAGTATCAGACCTTTTTTTTTTTTGTCAAAAACCTGATGGATTTGAATCATGTGTGCTTGCATGAGCCAACCTTGAAACTTCGTGCGCATGCTTGATTTTTTTCATGCCTGTCGGTTGCGTCATTTGCTTGTAAGCAGCCTTTGTGTGAGGATGGGTGGAGTCGCTCGTCGTTTTTTTTCTTTGCAAGGAAATGGCGTAACGACTGGAGCAGCACGATCCATTCGGAAGATTCAGACGGCTTTCGGTGGCTTTTCAGTCGTGTGATTATCCGAGAAATTGTGGACGAGGTGAGCATGTCACAACATGTCCTGTGAGGCTTCGACACGAAGGCGCTTTTGCTGTGCCATCAGCTTCATGCCGATGAATTTCGCTGCAACTCTTTTCATGGCAAAATCTTCTGCCCCAGTGGAATGTGCCGAAAAAGTGCTGATGTCCACCTATTACGCAATTTCTCGGATAGCCACACGACGGTCCCACACCATCACAGCGTTCACTTTGGAATAATCCGGTCATTTCAGCATGTTGATGGCCGACCGGAGCGCAGCGCGCTCTCCACCGTTGTGCGGCCGTCTTTAAACCGGATGTGCCGCTCCTTAATCTGTGTGATGCCCATAGGATCGTCACCGAAAGCCGTCTGAATAATCCAAATGATTTCCACCCGGCTGTCGCCCAGTTTATGGAAAAATTTGATGCAGTCGCGCTGCTCCAGTTGTTCCGCCATTTCCTTGTAAAGAAAAAAATGACGAGAGACTCCACCCATCCTCACACAAAGGCTGCTTACAAGCAAATGATGCAACCAACAGGTGTGAAAAAAGTCACGCATGCGCATGAAGGTTCAAGGTTGGCTCATGCAAGCACACGTGATTCAAATCCATCAGGTTTTTGAAAAAAATAAAAAGGTCCGATACTTTTCTAACAGACCTCGTATAGCGCCAAATCACAACAAAGTTGCCTCAAGGTGCTTCACGCAAGTAAGGTCTAACCTTACCAACCCCCACAGCAAGCACTCAGGCGACAGTGGTAAGGAAAAACGCCCTCTAATGATTTGAGGAAGAAACCTCAAGCAGACCAGACTCAAAGGGGGTGACCCTCTGCTTGGGCCATGCTACGACAGTTTACAAAACAATTCACAATACAAATATACAACCCTAGTTCCAATGAAGTTGGGACATTGTGTGAAATGTAAATAAAAACAGAATACAATGATCTGCAAATCCTCTTCAACCTATTTTCAATTGAATACACCACAAAGACAAGATATTTAATGTTCAAACTGATAGACTTTTTTGTTTTTGAGCAAATATTTGCTCATTTTGAAATGGATGCCTGCAACACGTTTCAAAAAAGCTGGGACAGTGGCAACAAAAGATTGGGAAAGTTGATGAATGCGCAAAGAACAGCTGTTTGGAACATTCCACAAGTGAACATACTGCGGTGTGATATGTAATTCCGTAGGATTTTTGTGCCAAAATTTATTTTTTTTTTTTGTTGATTTGACTTGGCTCGGGGTCCAGTTAACTGAAAATAATGGGGTACAATCTTTCGGACCCCTGTAACCCACCTCTTGGGGGGGGTGTCATTCTGTCCGGGGGACCCTCAAACAGTATAAAGCATATCTTCCTCAATTCTAGACCAATTTTCACAATCTTAGTCCTTTTTTTTCATTTGTAAGGGTACTAAAATAGACAAATAATACACCCTGCGTGGAATAAATCAAGCTTTGTTACTTTTCTGTATTTTTTTGGGGGGGGGGGGGGGGGGGCTGGGTCTACTAAGGGCCCCAAAATTAATCTAGAGTCCTGTCTTTCTCAAAGTTTCGATAACATCATATTTACCATCTGCTGGAAACCACAATTTTTTCTTTGCCTTGTGCTTTACATGAAGGTCAGAACGGGAATTCTGCACAAGCAACTGACATGCAACATCTACCGTTTTGGTAAGATCCTGTTGGCGTACACCAGAGACTGAATGTACATGGGAACCAAAAAGGACGTGTTACAAAGAACTGCAGCATTGGTGGATTTTGAAAATCCTCAAAGTTTCCAGCAAAGGACCAAGTGCTGAAGTTGGTTATCTCCTTTCGCAAGATATCAGCTATCACTCAGTTTTGCAACTGTGTCAAGTGAATCTAGGTGGACATCAACAGCTTTGCTAAGACCCCTCAGGGGAACAAGTTTGTCAGGCTCATTCTTACGCAGTGATTTGACAAACTGGAAATTTGGCAGATGCTCACTGATTAACCTTTTCAGGTGTTTTCTGTAGTTTTCATTACCCTTGACCTCTGATATATTTTGATGAGATGTACCCCGTCTATATTGTTGCTGTGAAACTAAGTGTTGAACCGCAGGCACATCTGTGCATGCTAGCCTGCTGACATTTAAGATATATGTTACGGCTAAGGATAATCTTGTGAAGTGTGTTCATGCCCACACAGAGTTGTTTTGCAGATTCTCACAGGAACAAGGGAGGAAGCCTGAAGCATGTGGCCATGACCTGTCCTGTACAGGCCAGTCAGGGACGGGTGTGGTAAAGACACTCTAGGGAAGTGACGTGCTGGAAACAGCTCCTTCAGAGCTAGATTTGCCACACAACGCGAGTGGAGGAGAATTCCCAGAAGCAGACGGTTCTCACCAACCTCTTGGACCAATGAAAGGAAGAGACAAAACAACACCTCAAGAATCACATTCTCACGAGCGCCACTAGCTTAGCTTATGAGAAGCTAAAAGTGGACGCTCTCGTTTTGGCCAAACAACTTTCCACAGTTTCTGGGGATTCTGTGTTAGTACGCGTCCGCGGCCGACGTGCTTGATGAATTCATACACAAAAAAGTAGTTCCCAGATAGCTGATAATGAGTATATCTCATCTACATTAATTCTAAAATTTACCAGTAATAAAGTTATAAAGATAACTGAAGTTTTAACAGTGGCTGTAATAAATATTTAAGAAACTTAAAGTTCATGAGCAACTTCACCTGTTATTGCTCAAACACACTGTAAACATTGACACGATGGAGTTTGATGCGGAGAGTTCAGAAAGATACTATTGGAATGTTTTGATTACCACTTACAGTTGGCGATGAAAGACTTGGGTGTTAACTTTGTGTTAAAGTCAGAACAAGAAGCTGCACTGAAATAGATCTATCTGGGACAAAGAGACATTATGTGTGTTACTCAAACGAGAGCAGCACGCTGAGCAGTTTGGCGAGCTCAATCTGTGGGCGCGAGCTATGCCACAATGCCAAAACAGCAGAGATGTCGGTCCAATGAGAGCGGCACTCTGAGCAGGGTCCTCAAGAATAGCTGAATCACTGTTAGAGGAGGTTATTTAAGTGGGTCATAGATAGCATGGGGGACTCTTCTTCTTATCTCCTGCTGAGAGCTAAGGCTATGTCAGGGCTGAGAACAGGATCCACATAACTCTGTAAAACTGATTTTACTACTCAATGTTGTTTTAAATAAAACACTGTTCTGAACGGTAAATCAGGCAGGTTGCAAGCTGAACAGATTCTTTTGTGTCATGACTTCTTTGGTTCCACCTTCCCTGGAATCAACGGACGCACAGCAACTGGGAGACGAGGTTAAGGGTCTTGGGGGTCCAGTCTCCAACAGCACATCAAGCAAGAATGAAGAATGGGAAAGAATTCCACCTACAAAGCTTGAACAATTAATGTTCTCAGTTCCCAAACGCTTGAGTGTTAGAAGGAAAGGTGACGTAACACAATGGTAAACATACCACTGTTGTTGTGTGTTGGGGGGGCGTGGCTGGATGTTTTGGTGTTCTTTTCTTTTCTTTGCTCTCCAGGTGGCATGAGGGCTGATTTGTCTGTGAAGAAGGTGCTGGCTGAAGAGTCTTCACCCTCATCAACATCATGGAAAGCACCTGTGATTGGTGCTCACGTGCAACCTGGACGACTTGCAGCTGAAGCAGATAATTGGATGGCGTTCTGCATTTAAGTCATGTGTGATTTGAGCAGAACTGCCGGGATCTCGACCTTGTGACGTTCGTTTGTGAGACGCTGAGGACCGCGCCTGGGTTTTGACACATCGAGCCCGTGAAGCAGGGAGGGGTGAGGACACATGCTGTCAGCACACACTAAAGGTAATTAAGTGTTTAAGTAATTGCTGATAGTAACTTGGTGTTTTGTTACACAGTATACTGGAATTGTGAAGAGAATTGTGCAGTTTGCTTCTCACAGCTGTGGCGTGAAGGATAAGTGATCCTCCACTTGTTGTGAGAAGCTGCTCATTTGCATAAAGTAAAAAAAGGACACTGACCTGAGTGTGTTGCTGATAGCGTGTGTTTATTGGAAGATATAGTTGTATCTGTTGACTTACCTCACCTTCTCTTTGCTTCACAGAGAATCAGTTTGTCGTGTCTACCTGGGGGGTGTTTGGCGGTGGTAGGAAGTCCAGGAGCGCCGGCTTTAATCCTTGCGGGCGCTGGAGAGCGAGCCACGAATCACTCCACCAGAGGGACGTTGTTTTTATGTTTTTACACTTTTAAGCACAGGTGAATAATAAATAGTTTCTGTTTGGAACCGCTTTCTGGTTAGTTTTAGCGCTGGGTCCTGTCTGACGCAGGTCCGCTCCTCAACCCGCGTCGACACATAACAACTGTCCCAGCTTTTTTCAAACATGTTGCAGCCAATCATTTCAAAATGAGCAAATATTTGCACAAAAACAAAAAGTTTATCAGTTTGAACATTAAATATCTTGTCTTTGTGGTGTATTCAATTGAGTATAGGTTGAAGAGGATTTGCAAATCATTGTATTCTGTTTTTATTTACATTTTACACAATGTCCCAACTTCACTGGAATTGGGGTTCTAAAAATTCACCAACTGGACCAATGACGGGGACCACAAAGATAGAAAACTACCATGGCAACGTCACTCATTTCCAATAATCACACTTTGAAGAGAACCCCAGTTTTGTGATGGGCTAGAGTGGGTACACTACAGACCTTTTGGATGAGTTCAAGGATTTCCTCATTACTCTCCAGTATGCAGGACTGGAAGATATGTCTGAGCATGTCTTGCAGGATGGGGTTGATCCACATAGCACAGTTCTAAACAAGCAAACCCACATATTAGTTTTACCAGAGTACCAAAACATTAGCCAGTGTTAGAGCTATAACCGTAGATATTTTTTAAGCATAAAAAGGTGAATGTAAAATACATTTTTTAACAGATGCATCATAGTCCAAACACTTCCTATTTTGTCATGTATTATATGAAAGCCAAGCTGCTAAAAGAGATATTTACCTGGTTTGCTTTGGACAGCAGTATAAACAGGGTTTCTAATGCTGCCCTTCGTACCGATGAGATTGTGTGCCGCAAAAACGGCCACACCCGTGGGACCAAGACTGTTAATGGTTGCTGTGTGCTAATAAAAAGTTGGAAAGAGTTAAGAAGAGGACAAATATATTTAAAAAAAAAAATACAAGTTACAGTAATTACTGTTTACTGTTTTAGATACAAGCTTTCAAAGTTTAAATCTAGCATGCAATATTATGATGCAGCATCTGTTAGTCTGCAACAAAAAATTGTGCAGCATTTTACCACATTTCAAAGCAGAAAAAATAAACCATTAAATTTCAAAAAGACTGACCTGCACTGCCACACCTGGGGGTAGGTCAGGAGTGATGACAGCAATGCCATGATGCTGTTGGTGGAAGCTGTGAGGTCATCAAGGTCCAAAAGTGCATCCCACAGTGTGCTGACGATGAGGGGTACCTGAGAGAATATGTACATTGAATAAAAGCAGCCAGCTACTGAAAAATAAAAACTCATCAACTAAGGCTTAACACAGAGGTGGTGGGGTAGATGCCAACGGCACCAATATTAACTCTGACCGTATTGGGCAGTAGCTGGACCAAGCCATCCACCACAGGAATGAGAGCTGCAGCTGCTACAGCCCGAACATCATCATCCAAATCCTGCAAGCCTTCGGTGATGGCAGGGTGGACCCGGGGCAATAAAACAGAGATCAGGTCCTGAGACACGTGAAAAATCAGCACCAACATTAGGCCACAATCAAAGAAACATTTTTTTCGTCTTCGAATATCACAGATGCTTCCACACTAAAAGATCGCCCACCACAAAGGATCATGACAATAAGTAAATAAATAAAATTACTTTACACAATCATAACGTGCCGTTTTGGGCACCACAGTGCCCTCCATCATGACCTTGTAATGTATCTGTGGTGCATTTAAACTACTAACACACTACCACCTAATTAAGACACATTTCTATGTGTCAGGGTGTGTCGTGGTAGGTGGGTTCTCCCCTTTATGATTAATTTACATGATGACAAATAAACCCACTTTCCCAGTAACAAAAAAAATGCCATAATAATAATTGTACTGTATGGCAAATATTTATTTATTTATTTTTTTTAAGATATTTTTGAGGTCAAATGTTTCACTTGACAGATTTTAATCATTCAGGTATTGATACCACCGACAGCATCCTGGGCTAAACTGCTATAAAACGTAAGAGAGAGTCAGAGAGGCTTATTATTGAAAAGAAGAATGAACTTGTCCACCTACTTGTAATGATTACTACAGCGTAAAACAGAAGAAGGCTAGCATAAGACACTAATTGCATAAGTACCAGTTGTTTTTTTGTTTTTTTTTAAATAGAGAAAAATGCCAGGTTCTATTTCATTCCTACTGACCGCCCGACGGCGGTGCTTAGCACCTGGATAACTACGTGTGCGCAGCACAGAGAGGTCGAGAATATATACCAACAAAGTCACGCCATTGGATGTGACCTGGGTGATGTCACTGGTCGTCTTTATATACCAGATATACCCAGTGCTCGTTTCTTTTCTACATTTGTCTACAATTGCCACTCTTGTTTGTAGCCTTGCAAACCACTCGGTTGGAGCTACGTACACTGCACACGTCCTCCAGAGGCTGCGAGACATGGCTTCACCGTTTTGTATTCTTCAGATTCACCTGTCGTGAGTTCACTAGGTTTTAGCTGTGTTGTTTCGACAAAGGCTGGCGATTTGTTTAGCTCTGTCTCAGAACCAGTATAGTGTACTGTGTTGGGCTTGGCGTCAGTGTTTTCCACTCCTTGAAGTACTTTGGTCTGCGCTGCCGTGATTTAATAGCCCAGTCACATGGCACTTAAAGGGCAACGAAGCCCTGATGAAACAAGAAATCTGAACTTTCGTTGACTTTCGTTGGCATCGTTTAACCTTCGTTCCTGCAGCTGGCGCTACGTCAGGATTTTTAAACTATTGAAAAATTTGAACGAAGTGCAACGAAAACCTCAATTCGTCCATGTTTCAGTTTGCTGTCCTTGATGTTTTTTAATCGTTTGTTTAGTTTTTGTAACGTTACTGTTTAATATGACTTCGTTGGAGCAGCTGAAAGTTCTATTTCATTGCTCCTGACCGCCAGAGGGCGGTGCTTTAGCACCTGGATAACTACATGTGCTCAGCACAGAGGTCGAGAATAGGAATTCCTTTGTCTGAGAAGTTGCTGAGAGACTGGCGCGTTGTTTGATCAAAATTTTTTCTAAACCTGTGAGACACATCGAAGTGGACACGGTTCGAAAAATTAAGCTGGTTTTCAGTGAAAATTTTAACGGCTGATGAGAGATTTTGAGGTGATTCTGTCGCTTTAAGGACTTTTCACGGTGCGAGACGTCGTGCAGAGCTCTCAGCCGCCGTCGTCAGCCTGTTGAAGCTGAAAACCTCCACATTTCAGGCTCTATTGATCCAGGACGTCGTGAGAGAACAGAGAAGTTTCAGAAGAAGTCGGTTTCAGCATTTTATCCGGATATTCCACTGTTAAAGGAGATTTTTTTAATGAAAGACGTGCGGACGGGTCCGCGCGTCGGGACGCAGCCGCCGCGACGCTCCGCCACAGGAAAAACACCTCTGTTGAAAGCCTTAAGGACAAGTTGGAACATGTCCTGCCTGTTAAACAATTTCTCATATACTCACTCCACTGAAAGCCATCAAAAGCCGCCTGGATTTTACAAATGGTTATCAACACGGAGGTGTTTTTCCTGTGCCGCCGCACCGCGTCGGCTGCGTCCTGACGCGCGGATCCGTCCGCACGTCTTTCATTAAAAAAATCTCCTTTAACAGTGGAATATCCGGATAAAATGCTGAAACCGACTTCTTCTGAAACTTCTCTGTTCTCTCACGACGTCCTGGATCAATAGAGCCTGAAATGTGGAGGTTTTCAGCTTGAACAGGCTGATGACGCCGCCTGAGAGCGCTGAGCGACGTCTCGCACCGTGAAAAGTCCTTAAAGCGACAGAATCACCTCAAAATCTCTCATCAGCCGTTAAAATTTTCACTGAAAACCAGCTTAATTTTTCGAACCGTGTCCACTTCGATGTGTCTCACAGGTTTAGAAAAAATTTTGATCAAACAACGCGCCAGTCTCTCAGCAACTTCTCAGACAAAGGAATTCCGACGAGGGGCTGGACGACTCCTCCCACAATATACCAACAAAGTCACGCCATTGAATGTGACCTGGGTGACGTCACTGCTTGTCTTTATATACCAGACGCACCCAGCGCTCGCTTCTTTTCTACATTCTCGCATTCTTAGAGATTGAAAACGCATTTAGCTGTAATTGCTGCTCTCGCTTGTAGCCTCGCAACCCACCTTCGGTTGGAGCTACGTGCACTGCACACGTCCTCCAGAGGCTGCGAGACACGGCTTCACCGTTTTTTTGTATTCTTTGACGCCTGTCGTGAGTACACCTTCCTAAACGCCGGGTGTGCACCTTTGCCGCTGCCCTACTGGGTATTTTCCTCTGTGCACATTAGCTGTGTTGTTTCGATGAAAGCTAGCTATTTGTTTAGTTGCGTCACTAACCCCGTTAACTACGTGGTAGTGTGTGTATCAGAACCAGTATAGTGTACTGTGTTGGGCTTACCGTGAGTGTTTTCCACTCCTTGAAGTGCTTCGTCTGCACTGCCGCCATTTGCAAGTTTAACAGCTCCGCTACCAGCTAGTGTTGTCGTTGTTGCTCTAAGTGACTTAGCACTTGGGCTGTGAGTGCTTCACGCTCCGTGCCTCGTGCCGAGTCTGCGGCTGGAGTGCTTCACGCTCCGTGCATCATGCTGAGTCTGCGGCTGGAGTGCTTCACGCTCCGTGCCTCGTGCCGAGTCTGCGGCTGGAGTGCTTCACGCTCCGTGCCTCGTGCCGAGTCTGCGGCTGGAGTGCTTCACGCTCCGTGCCTCCTGTTACTATTTAAACTGCGTGTGATTCACGCTTTGTCTTTCCATTTGTAACCATCAGGGCTTGCGTTAGCCATCTGCACGCAGTCCACAATGTTGACAGGGCCTTTGTTGCATGGTTGTAGTACCTGTTTGGCTCCCTTGAGCCCAGATGATGTACATATGTTTTGCCCCTCGTGTCTTGGGATCGGACACCTGAGGGAAGCCCTGACTGGCGATGCCTGCCTTAATTGTGCCAGCATGCCACTGGCAGAGAGATCTGCTAGACGTGCGGCATTGGAAAGTGGAATATCTAGTGCGACTTTGGCCTCCAGCCACAGGAAGGAACCAAAGCGTGGTAAACGCCCACATGCAGGAGCCCCTTCTGCTAAGAAGGTTACTCATGACCATGCTTTGGCTGAAAAGGTCGAAACGTTGACTTCTGAGTTTGCTCAGATTAAGTCCTTGCTTCTGAATCTACAGCCTAGGGATGCAGTGACAGTTCCTGTTGTCCCTAATGAGGCTGATCAGACCAATGTAGTTACTCAGCAGGAGGAAGATGTCTATTGCTGCAACTGATTCCTTGTACATGACAAGTGATAGAAACTGTGTGGAGGATGAGGATGACAGGGGTCTTTCTCCAAGCCATTCATTAGTGGGCGCTCATACCTCTGAGGCAGAGTCCATGCCGCAAACCGGACCTGGACTATCCTTTGTCAAGCAAGCTGTTCAGTTGGCTTTATCCAGGCTTGGGGTCGACAATCCCCCTGCGGAAACCACCGCTTCAAGTGCCTTTTTCAAAGTCACTCAGAAGCCTGAGTTCAACGTTCCAGTTTCACAACCATATATCGAGGAGCTCCACCGATGTTGGGCGGACACCAAAATCATTGACCCATCTATCACAGGACTGCAGAGCCCTTAGCTCTGTGTGTGATTTGGCGCAGTATGGTCTGAACCGTATGCCCACCGTTGACAGCATTATTGCGAACCTGGTTGTGGCTCCAGCTGATGCTGCTCGGCCGGATGCCCACTGCCCACGTCCTCAGTGTAGGGTCACTGATGACCTCCTCACCAAAAGCTATGACATAGCTGCTCACATCGGTCGCCTAGGCAACTCATTTAGCCCTTGCCCTCTCAAAGTCTTTAAGGGAGGCAGAGGTTGATGATGCTACGCAAAGTCTTAGTGATGCCTCACTCCAAACCTTTGCTTATATGTCCAGAGAGCTTGGCAGACTGATGTCAATCTTTACCATCACTAGACATCAGGTGTGGCTTGCGCAGTCCCCCCTATCTGAATCCTGCAGAGGCACATTCCATTCGCTGCCGGTTCTTCCAGGCCAAGTATTTGGACCTGCGGCCCAACAAACTTTGGAGCGTGCTGTTGAGGCTAGTAAATCTCAGCAACAGTTTGTTGACCTACACCGGTCTTCCAGACCTCAGCCAGTCAGACGTGCTACAGCTTTTCACTCTACATCCAGGCTTCCGCCGACTCCCAGAGCTGCACGTGCTTTTGCAGTTGAGGGCCAGCTCTCCCAGGAGCCTGCCTTTCGTGAGCCTATGTGCAGACCACCGAGAACTGAACGGTTTCACAGAGCTTCCAGTAATCGTGCCCAGAGGTCCTCAGGGATGCGAGGCAGAGGTGGTCGGGTCAGACTGCCAATGTTTGGCCCCCAGCCGTTTTTCACGAAATCAACTCAGCCACTGGGAGTCTCAAGTTCAAGACCCATGGGTCATTTCAACCTTGTTCGAAGTTTACAGAATTCAGTTCAGATGTCGTCCTCCAAAGTTCAATGGGGTGAGGATGACTGTTTCCGACTCGGTGCAGTCTGCTGCCCTACAACAGGAGATTTTGGAACTCCTGGAGAAGGGGGCCATAGACCCAGTTCACAGTTCAGACCAGCTCAGGGGGTTCTATTCAATTTACTTCCTTGTTCCAAAGAAGGATGGCGGCTTTCGTCCTATCCTTGATCTCCAACGTCTGAATGATTATATCAAAGTGCTGCAGTTTCACATGCTCCACACAGTAGACGTCCTTCAAACTATCATACCAGGAGACTGATTCACAAGTGTCGACTTAAAAGACACCTATTTCCATGTGCCAGTGGTGCTTCATCACAGGCAGTTCCTCCGCTTTGCTTTCGAAGGTCAGGCATACCAGTTCAGGGTGCTTCCTTTCGGCCTCTCTCTCGCCCCTAGTACATTTACCAGATGTATGGCTGCAGCACTAGCCCCACTGCAAGCTCTTGGATTAAGAATCCTCAGGAGCAGGCGCACAATGACACAGCTCTTCTACTGAACCATGTCTCTCATTTAGGACTCACAGTGAACTTTGCAAAGAGTTCTCTTGTTCCCAGTCAACAAACAACCTTCATCGGCATTGCCATCAACTCCCTGACTATGACTGCATCGCCATCCCCGCAGAGAGTGGACGATGTAATTCGTCTCGTCTCACACATTCAACGGGCTGTGACGCTGCCTTTTGGTTTGCTGCTCCGGTTGATGGGCAAATTGACTACAATGTCGCTAGTGGTACCTTTGGGACTTCTGTTTTTACGTCCCCTACAGATTTGGCTCAACAACCTAGGCTTCAACTCAAAGTTGCATCAGCACAGGCTTGTACGACTCTCCAACCAGTGCCTCCTGCACCTCAAACCCTGGGGGAACGTGGACTTCATCTGCAAGGGTGTCCCTCTAGGCTCTGTTCCTTCTCGCCGAGAGGTGGTTGTTACAGATGCATCACTCAAAGGCTGGGGGGCCGTGTGGAATCACAGGATGGTGAGGGGTGTCTGGAGTCCCCAGGAGAGACTCCAACACATAAACGTGCTGCAGCTTCGCGCTGTGCGACTGGCTCTCAAGCATTTCCTCCAGGCCCTGAGAGGAAGACATGTTCTTGTCCGGTCGGACAACACGTCAACAGTCTATCACAAACCATCAGGGGGGCACCAGGTCCAGTCACTCATTGGCAGAAACTCGGAATCTTCTCTTATGGGCGTTGCCTCGCCTTCAGAGTGTCAGAGCAGTTCATCTGCCCAGTGTACAGAACAGCACAGCGGATTTACTCTCCAGACAGAAACCACCACCGGGAGAGTGGAGACTGAACCCGATTGTGGTCCAAATGATCTGGCAGAAATATGGTGCAGCGGAAGTGGACCTTTTCGCTTCAAGCACCTCGACACATTGCCCACGATGGTACTCCCTCTTGGAACCAGACAGCCCGCTGGGGCAGGATGCATTGGCTCACCCGTGGCTGGATTGCTTCCTTTATGCCTTCCCTCCTCTCCCGCTGCTGATGTTGACACTGCACAGGATTGATCAGAGCAGCCACAGGGTGCTGCTGGTTGCTCCATTCTGGCCTGGGAGGATTTGGTTTCCCATGATTTACAAACTCCTCGAGGGAGAACCTTGGGCTCTCCCGAAGAGGAAGGATTTGTTGTCACAGCTACAGGGGAGGATTTGGCACCCTCACCCAGAACGCCTTCAACTGTATGTGTGGCCGTTGAGGGGCCAGACTCCTTGTTAAGTTCTTGTGACCAGGCTGTTGTTCAGACTATCCTTAATTCACATGCTGCTTCTACCAGGGCTTTGTATGACAACAGATGGAAGCTGTTTGCGCGGTGTGAGAAACAAAAGTTATACCCGGAGCATTGCCCTGTGCCTATTCTCCTCAAATATTTACAAGAACTGCTGGAGAAAGGACTTTCTGTCGCTACCTTGAAGGTTTATGTTGCTGCAATCTCTGCCGGCACGTCTACGTTGATGGCCGGTCAGTGGGTTCACACCTCTTAGTGTGTCGTTTTTTGAAAGGTGCTCTACGTTTGCGGCCTCCAAAGATTGCACGCGTACCTTCATGGGACCTTCCTCTAGTCCTGGAGGGTTTAAGCTTATCCCCTTTCAAACCAGTTGAAAGTGCTGATCTTAAATGGGTGTCAGTGAAGACTGCCTTTCTACTTGCACTGTCTTTGGCTAAGTGGGTGGGAGAGCTCCATGCCCTATCAGTCGCTGGGGACTGTTTGCGATGGAATTCTGACGGATCTGGGGTTACGCTGTGGCCTAATCCATCCTTTTTACCCAAGAGAATTTCAACTTTTCATGTTAACCATCCAGTTTCCTTGGCTGTTTATGTCCCGCATTCTGATCCAGGATTATCTGTTTCAGGTTCCCTGTGTCCTGTCTGAATGTTGAAGCAGTACATTAGTGCGACTGCCAGGATCCGGAAAACGGATGCCCTGTTTGTGTGTTACGGTGATCACAAAAGAGGCTGTGCTGTCTCAAAGCAGCGACTCTCGCATTGGGTCGTGGATGCCATTTTACAAGTATACAGGTCCAGAGGTCTTCAGCCTCCTAAGGTTATGTGCCATTCCACCAGAGGAGTGTCCACCTCCTGGGCTGCACTGAGAGGTGTCCCTTTGAGTGATATTTGTGCTGCTGCTACGTGGGCTTCGTCCTGTACCTTCGCGGGCTATTACAGACTGAATGTGGCTGCTCCTCCTGCGGTGACTTCGGCGGTGTTGTCTGCCTCCACTCCCCACTGCTGATGCGAGGTGAGTGTGACTCTTCGTGACCTTGTTGGTATTAAGTCATCCAGATGCTAAAGCACCACCCTCTGGCGGTCATGAGGAATGAAATAGAACGAGAGTTACGAATGTAAATACGGTTCTATGAATTCCGGACGACCGCCAGAGTTGCTTGTCACTCAGTCTTGCGAGTTCATTCCGAAAAGAAGCGAGTGCTGGGTGCGTCTGGTATATAAAGACAACCAGTGACGTCACCCAGGTCACATTCAATGGCGTGACTTTGTTGGTATATCTTCTCGACCTCTGTGCTGCGCACATGTAGTTACCCAGGTGCTAAAGCACCGCCCTCTGGCGGTCATCCGGAATTCATAGAACTGTAGTTACATTCGTAACTCTCGTTTTCACACAGTGCAGAAGCCGGTTTGTGAGCACTGAGGCTGCTGCTGCTTCATGTACCACCGGAAATTACAGGGCAAACTCAGCCTGCTTACTTGGATTTTTTTTTTTTATCTGTGTGGGGGTCAGCTTCAATGGGCTCAGACACCTTACATAGGCCAGAAATCTTTTGAGTGGCTATAATTATTTTGCCACAAGCAACTGTTAAATTTGAAACAACAAAAAAGTTGTGTAATTTCCGATGGTACTTGAATGCAGCATTAGCAGCAGCAGCTGCTGCGTGCACTTATTATTTTGTATTAAATATAACAATATGAGTGTAGGAATAATAATCCAGTCCTTCTGTACATGTGGAAACAGGTAGATGAGTCAAAATTATTATATAAAGAGCTGTTCTGGAAGGCAGAATTCACGTTGTGGATCAGTGATCAGCTGG
The DNA here is from genome assembly GCF_902500255.1 of Thalassophryne amazonica. Lineage (NCBI taxonomy): Eukaryota > Metazoa > Chordata > Actinopteri > Batrachoidiformes > Batrachoididae > Thalassophryne > Thalassophryne amazonica. The sequence continues at coordinate 75,770,083 of NC_047115.1, forward strand.
TGGAATAACCGCACCTGTGAGTCAATGCACGCGTTCACACGCACTGATTAATTCACTGCTCTGATATATTCAATCATCTTTACACTTATATTTATTCTCTCTTGACAGTTTTCTGTTATAAATCAATATATATGGCTTAGAACATAATACTGATACAGCAGTGACCACAGCACACTTTTTTTTTTTTTTTAAATTGGAGCAAGACGGAGCATGCAGCATGTCGTCAGACAGTGAGGATTCTGATGATGATGATGATGATCCCTCTTTTGTTCTGGATGAGGAACCATAGCAGGTGGTCCACTGATGTGCACACAGATCTCCACAGCTTTTGTGGCTCCAGGCACCTTTCATTAAAGCGTCGAGATCGTGAGCTTCGGTTTTGTTAAGTTCCTCTTTCGTCCCTTTTGCGCTCTTGCTTCGCAGACTCTTCGGTGATAAAGCTCTTTTATCCACCTTTTCTCAACGAATTGTGACTTCTTTTTTTTTACTTTTTCCCTTCGTTCAGGAATCGTTGTGTGCCGTGTGACTGGGCCATTACTAAGTTCAAAGTCACTCAAACTTGAGTTCAATGTTCCAGCTTCGCAATCATACACCGAGGAGCTCCACCGATGTTGGGCAGACCCCAAATCATCTACCCATCTATCGCGGGACTGCAGAGCCCTTAGCTCTGTGTGATTCGGCTCAGTATGGTCTGAACCATATGCCCTCCGTAGACAGCATTATTGCGAACCTGGTTGTGGCTCTGGCTGATGCTGCTCGGCCGGATGCCCGCTGCCCACGACCTTAGTGTAGGGTCACTGATTACCTCCTCACCAAGTGCTATGATGTAGCTGCTTGCATTGGTCACCTAGGCAACTCACTGTCCCATTTAGCCCTTGCCCTCTCAAAGTCTTTGGGGGTGGCAGAGGCTGATGATGCCTCACTCCAAATGTTTGCTTATATGTCTAGAGAGCTTGGCAGACTGATGTTGACACTTACCATCACTAGACGTCAGGTGTGGCTTGCGCAGTCCCCTCTGTCCGAATACTACAGAGATACACTCCATTCACTGCTGGTTCTTCCAGGCCAAGTATTTGGACCTGCTGCCCAACAAACTTTGGAGCATGCTGTTGAGGCTAGTGAATCAACTTTTCACTCTACATCCAGGCTTCTGCCTACTTCCAGAGCTGCACGTGCCTTCGCAGTTGAGGACCAGCTCTTAGCGGCCTGCCTTTCGGGAGCCTACAGGCAGACCCCCCACCCCCGAGAACTGAACGGTTTCACAGAGCTTCCAGTAATCGCACCCAGAGGTCCTCAGGGACGTGAGGCAGAGATGGTCGGGTCTGACTGCCAACGTTTGGCCCCGGCCATATTTCACAAACTCATCTCATCATCGACGGTTACAGTATTCAGTTCAGATGTCGGCCTTCAAAGTTCAATGATGACTGTTGTTTCCAACCCAGTGAAGTCTGCCGCCTTACAACAGGAGGTTTTGGAACTCCTGGAGAAGAGAGCCATAGAGCCAGTTCACAGTTCAGAGGGTTATATTCAATCTACTTCCTCATTCCAAAGAAGGATGGTGGCTTTCGTCCTATCCTCGATCGCCAAAGTCTGAATTGTTATCTCAAGGTGCTGCAGTTTCACATGCTCTGCACAGTAGACGTCCTTCAAACTATCACACCAGGAGACTGGTTCACAAGTGTTGACTTAAAGGATGCCTATTTCCATGTGCCAGTGGCGCCTCGTCACAGGCAGTTTCTCCGCTTTGCTTTCAAGGGACAGGCATACCAGTTCAGGCCTGGATGTTCAGTTGCTTTTAAGTGATTGTACACTTAAAAGCAACTGAACATCCAGGCCTCAACGCCGACATAGATTTCTCTCCATATTTATGATATATGTATCTTGTGATTTAGATTGTTCAAGGAGGTGCCCGCCCTGTTTCATTGGGGTTTACCACTTGAGCGATTGCATTACATATATTTAAATCAATTGTATTATATTGTACATAGACTATACTGCATTGTATTTTTGTGTTTTGTCTTTCCATTGTTGTTGTTCTAAAAATGCACTTTTTATCTCCTATAATTATCTGAGTGTAGGCGTGTACTAGCTTACTCCTTATTAAAGGAGGCCTGTGACACCTGTGCAAAACCTGTTTGATATCCTGAAGAAGGCCATGCTGGGCCGAAACGCGTTGGTGCGTATTTTAATTATATAGCCATGCCACAATAAAGGCTTTTTAATTCATTTTCACAGAGTGCCTTGGAGCTTTGTTTTTGGTCTTCCTGAGGTTTTCACACTAAAGAGCTCTTTTTTGTTTTTTCATTTTTTCACCATTTGAAGATAACGCCTGTTTTCTAAGTACAGATGCCCTGTTTGTTACGGTGATCACAATAAAGGCTGTGCTGTATCAAAGCAGTGACTTTCACATTGGGTCATGGATGCCATTTTACAAATATACAAGTCCAGGGGTCTTCAGCCTCCTAAAGTTACGGGCCATTCCACCAGAGGGGTGTCCACGTCCTGGGCTGCAATGAGAGGTAGGGGTGTCAGGAAAAAAAAAAAATCATGATCCTTATTTATTACGATTCTGAATCGATCCAAAATGTCCAAGAATTGATTTTTAAAAAGCATTTCTTAAAAACATTTTCTTGCTTACTCACTGCGTGTACCGTTTGTCAGGCAATGGCTTCCGTACTGCAGCGTCCCCACGAGGGGAGGGTCTAGCACCGTCTTTGCTGAAGGCAAATGTTTGGGCGCATTTTGGATTTTATTATTTGCTGCGTAAGAAGGAGCTTGACATGACTTATGCAGTGTGCAAAATGAAAGTCAAGTACTTCAGAAACACAAGCCCACATGCTATGCTATCACCCAGAACTAAAAGAGGGGAGCAGCGGTCTCTGCCGACTACTGACCAGCGCTTCGCTAAACTGCCAGCTAACTCCGAACGAGCAAAGCAGATAAGTAAATTTACATCTTTAGAATCACTTGATTAACCTTATAAAGCTGCATTTTCTTAAACATAAACATTTAAGTAATATAACTATTTCTCAGAGCTCTTTGAATCGAAAATCGATTCTGAATCGAATCGTGAGTTGTTGTATGATTCACATCCCTACTGAGAGGTGTTCCTTTGAGTGATATTTGTGCTGCTGCTACGTGGGCCTCGTCCTGTACCGTCACCCGCTATTACAGACTGAATGTGGTCGCTCCTCCTGCGGTGACTTCGGTGGTGTTGTCTGCCTCCACTCCCCACTGCTGATGTTAGGTGAGTCTGACTCTTCATGACCTTGTTGGTATTAAGTCATCCAGGTGCTAAGCACCGCCCTCTGGCGGTCAGTAGAAATGAAATAGAACGAGAGTTCCGAATGTAACCGAGGTTCTACGAATTCCGGACGACTGCCAGAGTTGCTTGTCTTGCGAGTTAATTCCGAAAAAAAAACGAGCGCTGGGTACATCTGGTATATAAAGACAACAAGTGACATCACCCAGGTCACATCCAATGGCGTGACTTTGTTGGTACATATTCTCGACCTCTGTGCTGTGCACATGTTGCTATCCAGGTCCTAAGCAGTGCCCTCTGACCATCATCTGGAATTCATACAACCTCAGTTACATTAGTAACTCTCGATTCTCTCCATGCTACCAGACACGTATGATTTTTTTTTTTTTTTTTTTAGTGGTAGGAAGAAGGATTTGATAAAAAGGCTTTTAGGTTACCCCATAGGCTTATAATCAGGGCTTAATTTGAGGGGGAGCAAGCCGGAGCGCGCTCCGGAACCTCGGACGCGCGCTCCGCCAGCTATTTATACTGGACGGTAACGGCAACGGTAACACCGGAGGCAGTGTGAGCGAGGGGTTACACCAGCTGCACCTCTGTCAACAAAATTTGACAAAAAGATCCAGGCCAATTTCGACATGTGAGTGGTGATGATAAAGTAATGTTAGTCTTTGTCCCACTACATGGCCCAAATGGTTCTGGAGTTTCAATGAAAAAGGTTCATCTCCACGAAGAAATATGGTCACTGTTCCACAAATTTGTGTGTTCTCGTCCATGACATTTTATTTTTGAATTATTTTTACATTTATTAACCTTATTCATGAAATCCTTCAAACAGCTATGTCTTTTTTTCTTTTTTTTTTTAAACAGTGTCTTAGATGAAGCTGATTTTACTAAATTAAAAAAATAAAAAAAACATCACAACCTAAACGGCTGCCTATAACCTTAGAAATTAAGCTCAAGTTGTGACAGAGCAACCACACGAAGTCTTGAACTTTAAATTCACCACATACATACATACATGCAAACTTATAGCATGCCCAGTCTTTAGACAGGCATAGAAAAATTACTGCATTTTAGAACCTTACAAAAAATATGCTATGCAGCTTTTATACACTAGATTTTAAATTACATCAAGATGAGTCAAGAACTGCTGTCCACACAACTTGACACCCAGAAATGAATACCATCAAAACTGTGTAGAAGCCCTACCTCATCAGATACAAAATCTCCAAAGCGATCCAAAGCAAAGACACAGAGCAGTCTGATGACCAAGTCCTCGAGCCAATCTTGATGTTGTCGCAACATCTGAGAGGTCAAAACATGAATAATAATTAAAATAAGGAAAAGGTGTTAAAAGTGTAAACAGGGATTGAGATTTCAGTCAGAGCAGGGATCTCGCCAAGTCACACATGGCAAATGAAGGCTTGATGTAGAGAGAGAAAATGGCTGCAAAAGAGAAAACAGTGTCCCTGTCTCTGTGGCTGCAAGTAGAAAAATGTCACAAAACATGTTGCTAAAAAGAGTGTTAAATGTAAAAGCAGGGCAAGCATCACTGCAAATACGGTCATTCATTCAAGTCAAAGCATTGAGGGCAGACACTAAAATCCATTGTTTGCTTACAAACTAGAGACATTCGTAATGAAATGCCCCACACGCAGTACTATTTTCCATGTAAAGTGCAATAATATGTACATGTGTGGGGTAGGTATTTGGTTGAACCCTCATGTTCAAACTGGGATACACAGTGGAAAAATTGGAGATTGACATTTATTTAGAGGATGTGACCAACAGTGACCATAAAAAGTCGGTAGCCTTCAAACAAGTGCAACTATTGGTAATTTTTTTAAAACTAGGTCAAGGTCACTGGCCTTCTAACCCATACGAAGTACTCCAAGGCATGTACCCACCAAATATGAAGTTTTTGCAAGCAATAGGTGCCGAGGTACATTGCGGCGAACAAATTTCAGGAGAAGAATTTGAGAGTTGACCACTGGTGACCTTGAAAAGTAGGTCAAGGTCACCGGCCTTCAAACCCATGCGAAGTACTCCTCCAAAGCATGTACCCACCAAATATGAAGTTTCTGCACGCAATAGGTGCCGAGCTACGTTGTGGCGAACGAATTGCAGCCGTGTGGGGCATAAAAAACAGTAACAGGAGTGAACTTTTTAAGATGTACTCCAAGTTGTATGTACTTATGCCTGAAACCCTTTACTTCAAAAACATTTGATTCAGTTGATGGAACTGCTCTTTGGGACATCCTGAGAATTCATAGGATCCCCATATTAAGGATCCCCTTAATATCATAGCTAGCCTGTGCATACGAGGTCTGTTAGAAAAGTTTTGAACCTTTTTATTTTTTGCAAAAACTATATGGATTTGAATCATGTGCGTTTTCATCAGCCAAGCTTGAACCTTTGTGCGCATGCGTGAGTTTTTTCATGCCTGTCGGTTGCGTCATTCGTCTGTGGGCAGGCTTTGAGTGAGCACTGGTCCACGCCTCTCGTCGGACTTTCATTGTCAGGAAAATATCTGAACAGCTGGAGCAGCGCTGCATCAAAATTTTCAAGAAACTGTGTGAGACAACCAGGTGGAAACCATTCGGAAAATTCAGATGGCTTTCGGTGAAAATCCTATGGGCATCACACAGATTAAGGAGCATTACAACTGGATTAAAGATGGCCCACAGCGGCTGAGGGCGCGCCGCGCTTCGAGCGGCCATCGACAGGCTGAAATGACCAGATCATTTCCAAAGCGAAGGCTGGGTTGATCCGGGACATCGTGTGACTAACAGAGAAATGGCAGAAAAGGTGGACATCAGCCATTTTTCGTCAGATTCCAGTGTTACAGGAGATTTTGTAATGAGTCGGGACGAAGCGGCAATGGCGGAGAACAGAAGCAAGCCCGTGTTGGAAGTCTCACGGGACATGCTGTGACATGCCCAGCTCTCCACAATTTCTTGGATACTCACTCGACGAAAAAGCCACCAAAAGCCATCTGAATCTTCTGAATGGTGGAAGACCTAATGCCACTGCGGCTTCGTCCCGACGCGCGAATGCCTCTGCACGTCTTTCATTACAAAATCTCCAAATTTGATGCAGCGCTGCTCCAGCCGTTCATTTTCATGACAATGAAAATCCAACGAGAGGGGTGGACCAGTGCTCACTCAAAGCCTGCCCACAGGCGAATGACGCAACCGACAGGCGTGAAAAAAACTTGTCTGATGCAAGCGCACGATTCAAATCCATGGGTGATTCTTAGACTACGGGCACTTATGTCCTCTGATCATATTGTATGAAAAACATAAAAAAGGGGAAATTTCACACTTTTATAGTTATCTTTACAATGAAAGTGTGTTAAAAAATTTGTTCTAGTAGTCTATGATGACTTTTTCACCTTTTTTCAGCATCATTATATGCAAATATTGTCGTTTTGTGCTTGTCCCACACCCAGACTTTTGATCTTCAATGATAAAAATGAATGGTAAAGAAACGTTTTTTCTAATGTTTTAAAATATCTCTGAATAAAATATCAGTAAAATAATCAAAACATAATTGGGGTATTCAATGTCATACAACTGTTGTGATTTTTTTTTAAACAAAATGTAGTTGTCCCACACTATTGCCGTAATTTCCACCACAACACTGTAATGTCCCTTTAAACAGTTTGTATGAAAGATTGTTTGGGTAGTTTCTATGGAGATAAACAGTGACATCAGAGCACATGTATATAGCGCCAAATCACAACAAACAGTTGCCCCAAGGCACTTTATATTGTAAGGCAATGGTGTGGTGGAAATTACATTTACAAGGCCAATAGTGCCCGTAGTTAAAGAATCACCCCCATATAGTTTTTGCAAAAAATAAAAAAGGTCCAATACTTTTCTAACAGACCTCGTAGATACTGCGAGTACTGTACAGAGTGGTGGAACAGGCTGAGGTTTTTCCCCAGTGAAAACTGGCATTCGTCAGGGATATGTCCTGGTCCCTGTGCTGTTCAATGCTTGCAAAGACTGGGTGATGGGTAGGGTTGTGGAAACCAGTGACTTGGGTGCTTTTGCTGCTGAGGAAAGGTTTACTAACTTGATGAAGTTGTAATCTCTGCGGAATCAATGGACACTCTGATTGCAGCACTTGAGAAAGAATGAGAAATCAGAGTCTGGATTTGCAATAGACCATTGTTACATTGCTTGGCGCATGTGCAGAGTACTCAACAAGTCACTCACATAGAACACCGTGGGGAGCAGAGCCTTTTAATGCGGGCATGCATCCTCCCTGTAAATACAGGGACATGACTGAATCTACACTGTGACAAATGCCTGCAACTTTCCCAAAGAAAGACAGACAAAGTCCCTTAAACGTGTCTCAGATGCGACAATCAGAACAATATTTGGTAGATCACATTGGCACCGTCAGCTTTAATCCTGTATGACTGTGTACATTTTTTTGTCACAGCTTTATTATTGAAAACCATTCAGTATTACAACAGTAAAAATAGTTTGTGTGAAACTACATTCAGTGTCTTGAGTCAAATGTGCTTAGCACAAATGATAGCTGTGTATGGGCATAGAATTAGAGAGCTGGAATGCCAACTCCTGATCTCGGGGGCTGAGGTTGTGCCGCGCATGCGCGAGAGGAGTTTGGGTTCTTCACTTCCAGTCTTTTGCTTTGTAGCCAGTGCTTCATTCACAAGTATAAACTCCAATTTCTGCTGGGAATCGACGATATCAAACGTCACAAAATAAGGTTAAAGGTTTGGATCAATTCATCTGAATAATTTACCGAGCCTTACATTTTGTAGCTGTCCCAATTATCGCTCAAAAAGTCACGCTGCTCTCAAAATAAAAATGCGTCGGTGCCATGCCGTTACTGCAGCGAAGGTTTGGAAACAACCTGTTAGGTTGAAAGGGGAATTATTCAGCTAAAATATATATCTTATATATAGATCTTGCAGTCAATTAGCAACAAGGCAAGTTTTAAAAGACCATTAAAGTTAAGTTTATTCAGTCAGCTAAGGGAACAGGATCACACCACTTTTTTTCTTTTTTTTTTATGTGATTTCTGGTCCAAAAGATGAGCTTATCCTCTAGTCTATTATTCTCTTGTCCAAAACATTGTGCTAAATTTGTTGTCGACACTTCTATAGGGATGCAGTTGCTTAATTAACTCAAATTAACTCAATCAATTCTGTAAATACTAATGATTTTTGTTTTACTCAAATACTATTTTATCTGAGGGAACAAGGCTGTCCACATTGCCAAACTGAGAACTGCGCGACTCAGCATCCAAGAGTCAGCTGGTGGTCTCCTGTCACCTGCACCATTCTGTCAGCTGCCGTCTGGTAGAATGCCGCCTGTGAGGCCTCGCGGTTGATCCCAGATATCCCAGACCTCTTTATGTTGCAAAAAACTAACAATGTGCACAGTTCCGAAACTACAAAACTTTCATGTCAATTTAAATCAAGTAATATCATACAAACCCACTGGGCTTGCTGGTGATTTTTTCCAAAGTTTTGGCAGCTTGATAGAAGCTGAAGGCAGGTGTCAGGTCCTTCATGATGCCTCATTTTCTTTGATTTGTGTGGACATAAATAAATTATGCATATTTCGTCATACTGACTTTGTGATACCTCAGTGATATCAAAATAATTTGATTGAAAATAAAATGTGAATTGTTCTTAATGAGTTTTGTTGTTCAGCAAAAGAACGTGGTTCTTCTGGAACAATATCAGGATCTCCAAGACTGATCCAGCCAATATTTCTTTGAATTCCCGGGGGAAAAACAGAAATTGCTGCAGTGAGGCCAGCAACCTTCTGATATCACACCTGCATGTTGCTGTTGGACTGACAAAAATTCCCCCAAATACATATACATAATATTTTTTTTTCCAGGCCGTATTTTTTTCCCCCTAAATAATTTATGCTTGAGAGGTCACTCTCATATTTTTGAGGTGCAAATTTGCAGATATGACTCAAGAAAATATTTTATATTTAGTTGTAATTTTGTGGAACAGCCTCCCTCATCATGTGGTAAATGCTCCAACTGTTATTACTTCAAAGGAATACTATGATTCTTTTACAGTGTTTGATTTTTATTGTCAGATGATTCTATTATGGTGTTTGATTACTTTTACTGAGCTATTTGTTAATTTTATACAGTTATATTTGAGTTTTACTATGATGCTTTTTAAATGATGAATTGTGTGTGCTTTTATTGTATTTTTATACACATTTTATGAATAATTAATGATTGACGGTGATTTTCAGCCACAGCTGCTGACAGTCTGCACACTCTGAACAAGATTAGCAAGTTTTATCCTGAATACGATTTAAAAATCAACAAGAACTTCATTCAAGCTACACTTTGAACATACTTCAAGGGGATAACTTGAAGACACGGCAGAAAGTGTCCTTTACAAGCGTATCTGGTGTTATTGCTGGCAGACGACCGGAAGTAAATTACCCCAACTCTCACGGCTGACATCTCGGGGTAATAAACAAAACTCAATGGAACGAGCGCTTGAGTTGGCATTCCATCTCTCTACTTCCTCTGTATGGGGAGGAAAAGTCGGAAAAGCAGGAGACTTTTCCATCAAGAAGCGTTGTCAGAACGCTATAAAAATGCCGTGTTCCACTCATTCCTCAAAAACATGAAAGTGTATTGCTCCAGTCGCCATGAAAAGAAAACACCAACTCAATATTTTTCAAGAATTTAGAAACCATAAAACGCGCACTGTAAGCCATAGACCTTCTGGCTGGGGGTGCAGTTCTTTACTTTCGTTTTTGGGTGGGCTCCCAGGTCTCCACTTTATAAGTCAGCCTGTTAGGAGACAAGTGGGACTGAGCCGTTTCATCCTGTTTTAGGACATTTTTCTGAATTCTGAAATATTGAAAAAAAATTCATGCATAAATGTCGTGCTATGTGGCATGATCTAATCTCCAACACTAAGTGCAGCTCGTCAAGTGGAGTAAACAAAGCGAGTGATGACGTCAGCGGACTGCATCAGAGCGCAGCTCATCTGAAGGATTATAATAAGTTAAATCTGTTTTAAACATAAAAATAAATATTTTAACAGCTGCACACAAGAAGAAAAAAACAAGCAACTGTTTTATCAAGCCATGACAATGTAAACAAGTCAAATAATTACCTTTTTAGACGGCTGAAAATACTTTCTGCAGCTTGTTAGGCGCGCGCGCGAACGGCTCCATCTGCAGCCTCCTCTGTGATTCAGGAAGTGATTAGAGCCGTTTTCAATGGCCAATTTGCAGGGGAAAAAAAAAAAAAAAAGAGTAATCTGCCACGAAATAATTATTTTATATACGTGACGTCCAGAGCAGAGCACATGGCAGCCGGTAGAACAAAGAACGGCGTCCAGCTGTGAACACAGCGGGTGGTATCATCACGACAGT
>NC_047115.1:77036846-77055832 GCF_902500255.1 Thalassophryne amazonica
TTGTGCTGTTGCGTGAATCAAAAACATGCTCGTGTCAGGGCACTTTCAGTCACGCAAGATTTAGGCACTACTGAGCATGTGCATTAAGAATGTAATAACAGCCTATTGTCCTGGATCAAGGCCAAGAGCCAAGCCTTTAATGACTTCATTGACTCAGCCACCAGATGTGTATCTGTATGTAGTCAAAGTGTTGATCTTGCAAAGGAATTCACTTGTCTCAGCAGTGACATGTCACTGTCCATCGACCTCAGACCTCCAATAAGCTCTTTCCAGGCTGTCAGTGTCAAAGGCTGAGGATCCAGAGGTGTTTGGCAATGCCGGTGTCACAGACAGAATGGTCCCCCTAAAAATTGGTCTGTCCTGCCTTCACTGCGCATGCATCATTAGCCACAGTTCACTGATTATTACCTTGTTTGACATTTGAGAAGGTCAGTGAGGGTTTCAGAACTACACTGTTCAGAATTGGAGACTCCAGAAAATGTATTTATGTTAACATACTGTTCATGTTCTCATTAACAATGACAATTTACAAGTTGGTAAGTTTAGACCTTAATTGTGTGAAGCGCCTTGAAGCAGCTTTGTTGTGATTTGGCTCTATATGTATATAACCTAAATAAAGTGAAACTGAATTAAATTGAAATTTAAATCAAATCAAGTCAATTTTATTTATATAGCGCAAAATCACAACAGTTGCCCCAAGGCGCTTTATATTGTAAGGCAAAGCCATACAATAATTACGGAAAAACCCCAACAGTCAAAACGACCCCCTGTGAGCAAGCACTTGGCGACAGTGGGAAGGAATAACTCCCTTTTAACAGGAAGAAACCTCCAGCAGAACCAGGCTCAGGGAGGGGCAGTCGTCTGCTGGGACTGGTTGGGGCTGAGGGGAGAGAACCAGGAAAAAGATATGCTGTGGAAGAGAGCAGAGATCAATCACTAATGATTAAATGCAGAGTGGTGCATACAGAGCAAAAAGAGAAAGAAACACTCAGTGCATCATGGGAACCCCTCAGCAGTCTAAGTCTATAGCAGCATAACTAAGGGATGGTTCAGGGTCACCTGATCCAGCCCTAACTATAAGCTTTAGCAAAAAGGAAAGTTTTAAGCCTAATCTTAAAAGTAGAGAGGGTGTCTGTCTCCCTGATCTGAATTGGGAGCTGGTTCCACAGGAGAGGAGCCTGAAAGCTGAAGGCTCTGCCTCCCATTCTACTCCTACAAACCCTAGGAACTACAAGTAAGCCTGCAGTCTAGAAGCAAGCGCTCTATTGGGGTGATATGGTACTATGAGGTCCCTAATATAAGATGGGACCTGATTATTCAAAACCTTATAAGTAAGAAGAAGAATTTTAAATTCTATTCTAGAATTAACAGGAAGCCAATGAAGAGAGGCCAATATGGGTGAGATATGCTCGCCCCTTCTAGTCCCTGTCAGTACTCTAGCTGCAGCATTTTGAATTAACTGAAGGCTTTTCAGGGAACTTCTAGGACAACCTGATAATGAATTACAATAGAGCAGCCTAGAAGAAATAAATGCATGAATTAGCTTTTCAGCATCACTCTGAGACAAGACCTTTCTAATTTTAGAGATACTGCGCAAATGCAAAAAAGCAGTCCTACATATTTGTTTAATATGCGCATTGAATGACATATCCTGATCAAAAATGACTCCAAGATTTCTCACAGTATTACTAGAGGTCAGGGTAATGCCATCAAGAGTAAGGATCTGGTTAGACACCATGTTTCTAAGATTTGTGGGGCCAAGTACAATAACTTCGGTTTTATCTGACTTGTGATGAGGACGACCAGCTAATGTGCAGACCTGTGGCTATGCTTTGCTGCGTTCCTCCCCTCATGCCTGGTCCTTAATCAAAATTTAAATAAATTATTCTACAAAATTGATGGTTACTACATGGCTGAATGCGTTCTTGATGGAATTTATGAAATTTTTAGTTTCTGTAATGAAAATGAAAAGACTATAAAGTGTGGGTTACAAATCAGAATGGATTCCATTGCCTAAGTTACAAATTTCTAAGTTTCTGTGAAGGCTCTCAGTTGTCCAGGTGGTTTCCATAGTAGAGAAGCTTGAATCTTCGACTGGACTGGGTTGCTTGACTCGCTGACTTTTTGCTTCTAATTGTAGAAGCTTCCTTAGCTAAACTGAACTGAAGCTGAAGGTCCTCGCATCAAGCAACCCAGTCCAGTCGAAGATTCAAGCTTCTCTACTATAAATTTCTAAGTTGCAAATTAAAGTTTGTATAACGGAAAGACCTCCAAATGAATGCAAGAAACTAACTGTGAAGACCATGAATGTGAAACAAAACCTGCACTTGAAAACAGGCAACATATGAACAGACACCCAACCTCTGGTGAACTTTAGTTACATGTACGCATTTAAACTGAAAAGGTTCATACTGTACATCTGGAAAGTATTCCCAAATGTTACAGCTCATTACAAAATGGATTTAATTCATTGTTTAACTCAAAATTCCACAGACAATACCCATAATGACAATGTGAAAAGTTTGTTTAGATTTTTGCAAATTTATTAAAAATAAACTAAGAAAGCAAATGTACATAAGTAATCACAGCCTTTGCCATGAAGCTCAAAATTGAGCTCAGGTGCATCCTTTTCCCACTGATCATCCTTGAGATGTTTCTACAGCTTAACTGGAGTCCACCTGGGGTACATTCCGTTGATTGTACATGATTTGGAAAGGCACACACCTATCAGCATATAAGGTCCCACAGTTAACAGTGCAAGTCAGAGCACAAACCAAAGATAAAGTCAAAGGAATTGTCAGTAGACCTCCGAGACAGGATTGTCTCAAGGCACAAATTTGAGGAAGGGTACAGAAACATTTCTGCTGCTTTGAAGGTCCAAATGAGCACATTGGCCTCCATCATCCATAAACGTAAGAAGTTCCGATCAACCAGGACTCTTTCCAGAGCTGGCTGCCTGTCTAAACTGAGCGATCGTGAGAGAAGGGCCTTAGTCAGGGATGTGACCAAGAACAATATGGTCACTCTCAGATTTCCAGCATTCCTCTGTGGAGAGAGGAGAACCTTCCAGAAGGAAACCCATTTCTGCAGCCATTCACCAATTAGGCCTGTGGGGTAGAGTGGCCAGATGGATGCTACTCCTTAGTAAAAGGCACATGGCAGCCCACCTGAAGTTTACCAAAAGGCACCTGAAGGACTCTCAGACCATGAGAAACAAAATTCTCTGGTCTGATAAGACTAAGACTGAACTCTCTGGCATGAATGCTAGCCATCATGTTTGGAGGAAACCAGGTACCACCCTACAGTGAAGCATGGTGGTGGCAGCATCACATTCTGGGGGATGTTTTTCAGCAGCAGGAACTGGGAGACTAGTCAGGATTGAGGGAAAGATGAATGCAGCAATGTAGAGAGACATCCTGGATGAAAACCTGATCCAGAGCTGGGCTGACATTATCAGCAGGACAATGACCCAAAGTACACAATAAAAATATCAAAGGAGTGGCTTCAGGACAACTCTGTGAATGTCTGAGTGGCTCAGCCAGATCCCAGACCTGAATATCTCTGGAGAGATCTGAAAATGGGTGTACACTGACACTCCCCATTCAGGCTGACTGAGTTTGAGAGGAGCTGCTAAGAGGAATCAAATCAATTTTATTTATATAGCGCCAAATCACAACAAACAGCTGCCCCAAGGTGCTTTATATTGTAAGGCAAGGCCACACAATAATTACGGAAAAACCCCAACGGTCAAAACGACCCCCTGTGAGCAAGCACTTGGCGACAGTGGGAAGGAATAACTCCCTTTTAACAGGAAGAAACCTCCAGCAGAACCAGGCTCAGGGAGGGGCAGTCGTCTGCTGGGACTGGTTGGGGCTGAGGGGAGAGAACCAGGAAAAAGATATGCTGTGGAAGAGAGCAGAGATCAATCACTAATGATTAAATGCAGAGTGGTGCATAGAGAGCAAAAAGAGAAAGAAACACTCAGTGCATCATGGGAACCCCCCAGCAGTCTAAGTCTATAGCAGCATAACTAAGGGATGGTTCAGGGTCACCTGATCCAGCCCTAACTATAAGCTTTAGCAAAAAGGAAAGTTTTAAGCCTAATCTTAAAAGTAGAGAGGGTGTCTGTCTCCCTGATCTGAATTGGGAGCTGGTTCCACAGGAGAGGAGCCTGAAAGCTGAAGGCTCTGCCTCCCATTCTACTCCTACAAACCCTAGGAACTACAAGTAAGCATGCAGTCTGAAAGCAAAGCGCTCTATTGGGGTGATATGGTACTATGAGGTCCCTAAGATAAGATCGGACCTGATTATTCAAAACCTTATAAGTAAGAAGAAGAATTTTAAATTCTATTCTAGAATTAACAGGAAGCCAATGAAGAGAGGCCAATATGGGTGAGATATGCTCTCTCCTTCTAGTCCCTGTCAGTACTCTAGCTGCAGCATTTTGAATTAACTGAAGGCTTTTCAGGGAACTTTTAGGACAACCTGATAATAATGAATTACAATATTCCAGCCTAGAGGAAATAAATGCATGAATTAGTTTTTCAGCATCACTCTGAGACAAGACCTTTCTAATTTTAGAGATATTGCGCAAATGCAAAAAAGCAGTCCTACATATTTGTTTAATATGCGCATTGAATGACATATCCTGATCAAAAATGACTCCAAGATTTGTCACAGTATTACTAGAGGTCAGGGTAATGCCATCCAGAGTAAGGATCTGGTTAGACACCATGTTTCTAAGATTTGTGGGGCCAAGTACAATAACTTAGTTTTATCTGAGTTTAAAAGCAGGAAATTAGAGGTCATCCATGTCTTTATGTCTGTAAGACAATCCTGCAGTTTAGCTAATTGGTGTGTGTCCTCTGGCTTCATGGATAGATAAAGCTGGGTATCATCTGCGTAACAATGAAAATTTAAGCAATGCTGTCTAATAATACTGCCTAAGGGAAACATGTATAAAGTGAATAAAATTGGTCCTAGCACAGAACCTTGTGGAACGCCATAATTAACCTTAGTCTGTGAAGAAGATTCCCCATTTACATGAACAAATTGTAATCTATTAGATAAATATGATTCAAACCAATGCAGCGCAGTGCCTTTAATACCTATGGCATGCTCTAATCTCTGTAATAAAATTTTATGGTCAACAGTATCAAAAGCAGCACTGAGATCTAACAAAACAAGCACAGAGATGAGTCCACTGTCTGAGGCCATAAGAAGATCATTTGTAACCTTCACTAATGCTGTTTCTGTACTATGATGGATTCTAAATCCTGACTGAAATTCTTTAAATAGACCATTCCTCTGCAGATGATCAGTTAGCTGTTTTACAACTACCCTTTCAAGAATTTCTGAGAGAAAAGGAAGGTTGGAGATTGGCCTATAATTAGCTAAGATAGCTGGGTCAAGTGATGGGTTTTTAAGTAATGGTTTAATTACTGCCACCTTAAAAGCCTGTGGTACATAGCCAACTAATAAAGATAGATTGATCATATTTAAGATCGAAGCATTAATTAATAGTAGGGCTTCCTTGAGCAGCCTGGTAGGAATGGGGTCTAATAGACATGTTGATGGTTTGGAGGAAGTAACTAATGAAAATAACTCACAGAACAATCGGAGAGAAAGTCTAACCAAATACCGGTATCACTGAAAGCAGCCAAAGATAACGATATGTCTTTGGGATGGTTATGAGTAATTTTTTCTCTAATAGTTAGAATTTTATTAGCAAAGAAAGTCATGAAGTCATTACTAGTTAAAGGAATACTCGGCTCAATAGAGCTCTGACTCTGTCAGCCTGGCTACAGTGCTGAAAAGAAACCTGGGGTTGTTCTTATTTTCTTCAATTAGTGATGAGTAGTAAGATGTCCTAGCTTTACGCAGGTCTTTTTTATAGAGCAACAGACTCTTTTTCCAGGCTAAGTGAAGATCTTCTAAATTAGTGAGACGCCATTTCCTCTCCAACTTACGGGTTATCTGCTTTAAGCTGTGAGTTATACCACGGAGTCAGGCACTTCTGATTTAAGGCTCTCTTTTTCAAAGGAGCTACAGCATCCAAAGTTGTCTTCAATGAGGATGTAAAACTATTGACGAGATACTCTATCTCACAGAGTTTAGGTAGCTACTCTGCACTGTGTTGGTATATGGCATTAGAGAACATAAAGAAGGAATCATATCCTTAAACCTAGTTACAGCGCTTTCTGAAAGACTTCTAGTGTAATGAAACTTATTCCCCACTGCTGGGTAGTCCATCAGAGTAAATGTAAATGTTATTAAGAAATGATCAGACAGAAGGGAGTTTTCAGGGAATACTGTTAAGTCTTCAATTTCCATACCATAAGTCAGAACAAGATCTAAGATATGATTAAAGTGGTGGGTGGACTCATTTACATTTTGAGCAAAGCCAATTGAGTCTAATAATAGATTAAATGCAGTGTTGAGGCTGTCGTTCTCAGCATCTGTGTGGATGTTAAAATCGCCCACTATAATTATCTTATCTGAGCTAAGCACTAAGTCAGAATATTCAGAGAAACTCACAGTAACGACCAGGTGGACGATAGATAATAAATAAAATTGGTTTTTGGGACTTCCAATTTGGATGGACAAGACTAAGAGTCAAGCTTTCAAATGAATTAAAGTTCTGTCTGGGTTTTGGATTAATTAATAAGCTGGAATGGAAGATTGCTGCTAATCCTCCGCCTCGGCCCGTGCTACGAGCATTCAGGCAGTTAGTGTGACTCGGGGGTGTTGACTCATTTAAACTAACATAATCATCCTGCTGTAACCAGGTTTCTGTAAGGCAGAATAAATCAATATGTGGATCAATTATTATAATCATTTACTAACAGGGACTTAGAAGAGAGAGACCTAATGTTTAATAGACCACATTTAACTCTTTTAGTCTGTGGTGCAGTTAAAGGTGCTATATTATTTTTTCTTTTTGAATTTTTATGCTTAAATAGATTTTTGCTGGTTATTGGTGGTCTGGGAGCAGGTACCGTCTCTACAGGAATGGGGTAATGAGGGGATGGCAGGGGGAGAGAAGCTGCAGAGAGGTGTGTAAGACTACAACTCTGGGGCAAAACTGCCCAAAGGTAGGTGCAGCAAGCTTGTGGCATCATATTCAAGAAGACCCAGGGCTGTAATTGCTGCCAAAGGCGCATCAAAGTATTTAGCAATGGATGTGAATACTTAAGTAAATGTGATTTCTTAGTTTAATAAATTTGCAAAAATTAAACAACAAAAAAGAAAGCACGGTGGGAACAACAAAAAGTGTAGTAGCACAGAATCTCAGCACAGGTTTAAACTATACCTGTTGTGCAGTGCTTCCAATCAGTTTCCCGCCTCCAGCACCATGGGACTTGAGGATTTCTCTAAGGCCTGTGCCTGCACCATGTCGAATCTGTACACACACACAAAAAATTTAGTTAACCGTTTATTTAAAAATTATTTTTAAAGATGTGTAAGAAAGGAGTTAGTGTGTAGTACATAAACATTTTAATGCTGAGCTGATAATTTAAAACCCAAAACTCTACTGGACTATGTAGAGAAAAGTGTTGATTAAAAATATCCAGTACATTTTTGTCATTTGTCACACCTAGATACAAGTAATATACAGGGTAGCATATGTGGCAGTGCATGTATAGATATTGCGCTGGCTCCAGCCTTTAACGATTCAAATTTATTTGTTGTGGATGCAAACTGATCGAGGGTGTGTGATACGCTGCTTCTCATGTGGACTCCTGAACAATGTTCAAAATGTTTCAAAATGAACTAACATGGCAAGAAACAAAAGCAAGCCAAGAATGGAAGATGCCCTGGGATAATGAGGAACAGAAAATATAAACCCATACTCGTGCATCAGCGTACCAAGGGAGTTCCACGCAAGCCTCTGCCTGAAAACAGGGTGGCCCAATGCATGAGCACAACCAATATTACATTCATTGGAATGCCCAGTCCCAAAAAAAAAAAGTCTGATTTCATCACAAATTAAACCACCAGTTTGTGTCCAATTTTGTCCTTTACAAATCCTTTTCTCATTCACTGAATGCGTTCCTTGTCAGCTGATGTCTGGCGAGTCCATCAGAAAGTTATGTACATGCGCAAAACAGTGTTCATCAGACAGAGACCTTAACACATTTGTTTTGTACTGTACTTGTTCATAGCCAGTGATGAAAGTGGATCTTGGAGAAAAAAAAAAAAAATTACTTTTGACAATGTGTTGGGGGGTGTCACAAAATTAATTTATTTTATGGAGGGCATTTAATAAGCTTGAATTAAAATAAATTTTTATACCTGAGTGTTTATCCAACTTTCGTTTTGCACCACTGACTTTAGAGAGGTGGGGATGGACCAGTTCTCTGCCTTGGTGGTTGTCATTCAACATACAAAGCAGTTGTATCATGTGGTTTTTGCGGCGATGCATCATTCATGTCACCAGCACATGCTCCCAAATCTCAATTAAAACTTTTTCACACTGTCATTATGGAGTATTATGCATAGAATTTTGAAGGGGGGGGGGGGGGGGTCCATCCATTTTGGAATAAAGCTGTACCATAATGTGGAAAAAGTGAAGTGCTGTGAATACTTTCTGGATGCACTGTATTACATAGTCAAAACAAAGTTGTTTTTGGGATTGATCTGGTTCATCAAAGTTCACCACAAACTAATCAGTCTTCATTAAGCACCCTTTTTAATTTGGTAAATTAACTTCATTTCATACCTCTGCTGGAGCTGGGCACATGCAGACTGGTCCGCCTGGTACATGCAAGGGATGTTGAATGGAAATGCATTGGGATGGGGCGGATATTTTGTCCGATGTGAGCGAAAATGCGCTATACAAAATTCAGTATATAGGGTGTTTATTACATGGAAAATCAAACAAAAGCATTGAGACTTTTGCTTTTGTCCAGTTAGTGCGAATATCCGGTTTATACAATGACTGTTTAAAAGAGTTTCACTGTATATGATAATTTTGGATAGCAACAGAGTGTTGTCACCATGCAAGAGCTGTGTTTTGTCATTTTAATCTTTATAATAGACAAACAGATGCTACTGACAGATGAGTTCTACATGGGGAAGAAAAAAGCCAAAAAAAAAAAAAAAAAGCAAAAATACACCTCATGTTCCTCATCTTACTATCTGAATCTACAGGCGTTGTCTCCTGTGTTCACAATGATTTAAATTTGGACCTTCATCTTTACCTCCCACAGTGGATTGAAGAGATCATTGCAGAGTTCCTCACAAAAGCTCTCCAGAGGCCACTCGTGTGTCTGATGACAAAGCAATAACATGAACATAGTTTCTGTAGAAACAACATTTTTCAGGATATGACAGTAATAAATTGACATTCTGATTCCTTACCTCCTCTAACAATGTGGAGCTTTCAGAAATGTTATCAATTAAGACTTTATGCTCTGTTGTTTGGTCAACAACTATATTTGTAGTTTTTCTTCGTTTTTCTTCAGGTTCACCCTCTAAACTGTCATTACTGTAAATAAGAAAGAAAAAAAAAACAAATCAGCAAAAAAGTCAAACATAATTAAAAATCAATGCTACAAAGACTTATTGGGTATACAGCTAGAAACCACCGCTGTTTATGAGCATGCCTGTTGCTTTGCTGCTCAGTGTGGCAACAGTAAAGACCAGAAAAAGCAGGTGTTGTGGAAGAGTGCAAGTAAGGATCTTCAAACTTTGGAATGATGCTGTCCAATTTTGACTGCATCAAGATTACTGGCAGCATCACTGGCTGTCAGTCAGAAGAAAGAGGTGGAGATGAGATAAGTGCAGGTAAGGTAGCACCCACAAAGGAACTGAATACTGCACTGCTGAGCTTCACACGGACAGTATTTATTCATTCGTCATTAACGTGCCTTTTTATGTGGGTATCCAATGACACGGTTCTCTGCTGTGGACTGGAACTTTAATATATCTCTTCTGTGGTTCGTACACTAAAGTTAGTGTCCCTCATTGACAATAATAAGTAAGAATAATGATAATATCCTCCACTCCGTGTGTGCGTTTCGGGATTTGCTGCAGCTCTCGGTCAAGTAAAGGTGGAAAACGGAGGCAAGATGGCAGTGCGCACGGGTGCAAAGGCTTTTAGCTCTCCAATTTGGTGCTTGTTTTTCTTACTCTTTGCGTGCATATTCTTCGAGTTTTGTAAAGCAACCCACAGGTTCAGCGGCCAGAACCTTATCGACCTCGGACTGAGGTACAAACTGTCGGTTACGAGCGAATTCCACCAGTACCACAACATCCCAGAGGACATAGCGAGAACACCGGGCTTTCTGTGGATTACTAGCCTGCTCAGCAGGTGGAGCAGGCGGCGTAGAGACAGGAAGCAGAAGCGAGGATGTCAGTCCGGCTTCGATGCTAGGCTACGTAAACAACCTCACAGGCCAGCATTACCGAGTCTCTTCCTCTCAAACGCTAGATCCATCACCCACAAAATGGACAAACTGGAGCTACAGATGGCCACAAACAGCTCTGTGCGGAACTGCAGCGTTATTTTCATCACGGAGACGTGGCTTCACCCGCTGTTCCCCGACGCTGCAGTCGAGCTAGCAGGCCGCACGCTACACCACCAGGACAGAACCAGTGATTCGGGTAAGTGCAGAGGTGGAGGGCTCTGCGTTTATGTGAACCGCGAGTGGATACTTTGGACCATGTCTACTCAAACATAAAACATGCGTACAAAGTCACTCCCCTATCTCGCTGGATCTGACCATCTCTGCCATACTGCTTAGTAGACTACTGCACTCTACTGGTGGTTGGCTGTCACTGCGGTATTGTATCACTTCCTGTTCCAGAGCACAGCGGTGTTTTGCTGTATCCGTTAGCTGTTTAATCTGCATAGTTAGATTGATCTAGATAATTTATTTCACAGTGTAATCTTCACGTGCCTTAACTAAAACACCCTCTTTGCTGAATCACCTCTAAATTATTTTCACATTCTTCACTTTGTGTTTTTAGGAATCCGCTAGCTTAGCGCAGCTATTAGCTCTTAGCCGGTTT
Organism: Thalassophryne amazonica; assembly: GCF_902500255.1. Classification (NCBI taxonomy): domain Eukaryota; kingdom Metazoa; phylum Chordata; class Actinopteri; order Batrachoidiformes; family Batrachoididae; genus Thalassophryne; species Thalassophryne amazonica. The sequence goes on from NC_047115.1 coordinate 77,047,863, forward strand.
AGCATGGCGGCTTCTCCTGTCTCTCCTGCACTTTTCTGCGCCGGGTGTGAAATGTTTAGTTATTCCTCGGCCTCCTTTAGCAGTAACGGTACTTGTAATAAGTGTAGCTTCTTCGTAGCTTTGGAGGCCAGGCTGGGCGAAATGGTGACTACAGCGAGCCAGGCCCCTGTAGTTGGTGCGGACCAAGGTAGCTTAGCCGCCGTTAGCTGTCCCCCAGCAGATCCCGAGCAGCCGGGAAAGTAGGCCGGCTAGGTGACTGTGAGGAAGAAGCATAGTTCTAAACAGAAGCCCCCTGTACACCACCAACCCGTTCACATCTCTAACCATTTTCCCCCCACTCGGCGACACACCCGCCGAGGATCAAACTCTGGTTATTGGCAACTGTTTTGAGAAATGTGAAGTTAGCGACACCAGCAACCTTCCTTTTCTCTCAAAAATTCTTGAAAGGGTAGTTGTAAAACAACTAACTGATCATCTGCAGAGGAATGGTCTACTTGAAGAGTTTCAGTCCGGTTTCAGAATTCATCACAGTACAGAAACAGCATTAGTGAAGGTTACAAATGATCTTCTTATGGCCTCAGACAGTGGACTCATCTCTGTGCTCGTGCTGTTAGACCTCAGTGCAGCTTTTGATACTGTTGACCATAAAATTTTATTACAGAGATTAGAGCATGCCATAGGTATTAAAGGCACTGCGCTGCAGTGGTTTGAATCATATTTATCTAATAGATTACAATTTGTTATGTAAATGGGGAGTCTTCTTCACGGACTAAGGTTAATTATGGAGTTCCACAAGGTTCTGTGCTAGGACCGATTTTATTCACTTTATACATGCTTCCCTTAGGCAGTATTATTAGAAAGCATTGCTTAAATTTTCATTGTTACGCAGATGATACCCAGCTTTATCTAGCCATGGAGCGAGAGGACACACACACCAATTAGTTAAACTGCAGGAATGACTTTCAGACATAAAGACATGGATGACCTCTAATTTCCTGCTTTTAAATTCAGATAAAACTGAAGTTATTGTACTTGGTCCCACAAATCTTAGAAACATGGTGTCTAACCAGATCCTTACTCTGGATGCATTACCCTGACCTCCAGTAATACTGTGAGAAATCTTGGAGTCATTTTTGATCAGGATATGTCCTTCAATGCGCATATTAAGCAAATATGTAGGACTGTTTTTTTTTGCATTTGCGCAATCTCTCTAAAATTAGAAAGGTCTTGTCTCAGAGTGATGCTGAAAAGCTAATTCATGCATTTATTTCTTCTAGGCTGGACTATTGTAATTCATTATTATCAGGTTGTCCTAAAAGTTCCCTGAAAAGCCTTCAGTTAATTCAAAATGCTGCAGCTAGAGTACTGACAGGGACTAGAAGGAGAGAGCATATTTCACCCATATTGGCTTCTTTTCATTGGCTCCCTGTTAATTCTAGAATAGAATTTAAAATTCTTCTTACTTATAAGGTTTTGAATAATCATGTCCCATCTTATCTTAGGGACCTCATAGTACCATATCACCCCAACAGAGCGCTTCGCTCTCAGATTGCAGGCTTACTTGTCGTTCCTAGGGTTTGTAAGAGGAGAATGGGAAGCATAGCCTTCGGCTTAAAAGGCTCCTCTCCTGTGGAACCAGCTCCCAATTCGGATTAGGGAGACAGACACCCTCTCTACTTTTAAGATTAAGCTTAAAACTTTCCTTTTTGAAAAAGCTTATAGTTAGGTCTGGATCAGGTGTCCCCGAGTCATCCCTTAGTTATGCTGCTATAGACTTAGACTGCTGGGGGGTTTCCCATGATGCACCCAGTGTTTCTTTTTATTCACCTCTTTTTGCTCTGTATGCACCACTCTGCTTTTAATCATTGGTGATTTATCTCTGCTCTCTTCCACAGCATGTCTTTTTCCTGATTCTCTCCCCTCAGCCCCAACCAGTCCCAGCAGAAGACTGCCCCTCCCTGAGCCTGGTTCTGCTGGAGGTTTCTTCCGGTTAAAAGGGAGTTTTCCTTCCCACTGTCGCCAAGTGCTTGCTCAAAGGGGGTCGTTTTGACCGTTGGGGTTTTTCTGTAATTATTGTATGGCTTTTGCCTTACAATATAAAGTGCCTTGGGGCGACTGTTTGTGATTTGGCACTATATAAATAAAATTGATTTGATTCGATTTGCCTGTCCCTCACCCCCACCTACACCCCCCTGCTGAGGCAAACAAAGCCACAACGAAAGACTATCCAAACCTGGCCTGAGGGAGCGCTCTCCCAGCTACAGGACTGCTTCTCACAGACTGTATGGGATTTATTTTCCAGCCACAACCTGCACCAACACCATACTCTCTTACATTAAGAACTGTGTTGACACTGTCACCCTCAGCAAAAGGGTCAGGGTTTTTCCAAACCAGAAGCCCTGGATGAACAGTGCAGTCCAGTCCCTATTAAAAAGTCGCAACACCGCCTTTAAATCAGGGGACAGGGCCCTGTACAGCGCGGCCAGGTCCAATCTGAAAAGAGGCATCAGAGAGGCCAAGGCTGCCTACAAGAAAAAGATAGAGGACCACTTTGCTGCAAATGACCCCAGAAGGATGTGGCAGGGAATAAATCATATAACGAACTACAGAAGCAGCAACCCAGGAAATGCTAGGTCTGACACCTCGCTGGCAGAGGAGCTGAACCACTTCTATGCGCGCTTCAAAGCAGACAGCCCAGCAGCAACTCCACACCCACCACCCTCCAGTACTAGCACACTAACACTTCAGGAACACGAAGTGAGACGTGTGCTGAAGGCGGTGAACACCAAGAAGGCGGCCGGCCCCGATGGTGTACCTGGAAAGGTACTCAAAGCGTGTGCTGACCAACTGGCTGGAGTGTTCACCTGCCTCTTCAACCTGTCCCTGTCACAGGCCATCATTCCACTCTGCCTCAAATCCTCCACCATCATTCCAGTCCCAAAGAAGTCAGCAGTGGAGAGCATAAATGACTACAGGCCTGTTGCACTTATGCCTGTGGTCATGAAGTGCTTTGAAAGACTAGTCTCTCAGCACATCAGAGCCTGTCTGCCTCCCACTCTGGACCCCCACCAGTTTGCCTACAGGGCAAACTGCTCCACAGAGGATGCTATCACCACAGCTCTCCACACCGCGCTGAGCCACCTGGAGCACCAGGGGAGCTATGTGTTGATGCTCTTCCTGGACTTCAGCTCAGCCTTCAACCACATCATCCCAGAGATCTTGGTCCAGAAACTGACACATCTGCGCATCTCCACCCCCATCTGCCAGTGGATCAAGGACTTCCTCACAAACCGCCCACAGTCCGTGAAACGTGGCCCCCACCATCACACTCAGCACCGGTTCCCCGCAAGGTTGTGTACTGAGCCCCCTCCTGTTCACCCTTTACACGCACGACTGCTCTCCGACCCATCCCACAAACACCATCATAAAGTTTGCGGATGATACCACCGTGATTGGGCTCATCTCAGCGGGGGATGAGACTGACTACAGAGATGAGGTCAATCAACTGACAGCGTGGTGTTCAGCTAACAACCTGCCGCTGAACACCACAAAAACAGAAGAAATAATCCTGGACTTCCGGAAGAACAGGGCTGACCCAGCCCCGCTCTACATCCAAGGGGACTGTGTGGAAAGGGTCAGCTCCATCAGGTTCCTGGGAGTGCAGCTCTCTGACAGCCTCTCCTGGACTGCCAACATCACAGTGGTGGTGAAGAAAGCCCAGCAGCGACTCCACTTCCTGAGGGTGCTCAGGAGAAACAATCTGGAGAAGCTGCTGGTGTTGTTCTACAGAGCCACCATCGAGAGCATCCTGACGTACTGCATCACAGCGTGGTACGAGGGGTGCTCAGCAGCAGACAGGAGAGCACTGCAGAGGGTGATCAAAACAACCCAGAGGATCACTGGTTGCTCTCTGCCCAGCCTGGAAGACATTACCAGCCCTCGCTACCTCAGCAGAGCTGCCAGCATCAGCAAAGACACATCCCACCCCAGCAACCACCTGTTTGACCTACTATCCTCTGGCCAACGGTATAGGTCAATCAAAACTAAGACAAAGACTCGGACAGCTTTCTCCCCAGAGCGATCACTGCACTGAACAATAACAAACCACTCTAATCCACACCTTTCAAGTTTCTTGTGCAATATCTGTAAACCATGTGCAATATGATTCCGCAGTTGTATATAATTCTTGTTTTACATTTTACTTGGTCCACATTTTATCTTAGGATTATATTAGTTGTACATATACTCTGAATAATTTACCGTTAGTTTTCACTATCTTTTATGTTGGCTAAAAATTACTCGCACCACGGAAAGCACCTTTTTGGAGTTGCACTCAAATCTCGTAATGCAAATTACAATGACAATAAAGGCGATTCTGAAAAACTTCAAAGCGAACTGCCATCTTAAAATCAAGTAACACCTCTTTCCAGACGTAAAACAAACTACAACCGACCAAAAGTGGTTTCCCCAAAATAAGACCTCCTCTGTTCCGTCAGGGAGAACTTATCCTGGTGTCAGTCTCAGCACTCCAGGCTGAGCGCAGCCATGCAGCAGCGCTCCAGGTGCGAGTATTGTAGGGGAGATCAGGCCAAAGTAACACTTCACATTTATATCCCTCTGAAACACTATTGCTTGCATTTTGAGGGCCAAATTTTGTGAAGTAAAGACAGTTTTTTGTTTAACCTTTGTTACAGCCTTACTTTAAAGCCAAACGAAAGCAGCATCAAACCAAAACAGCACAGGAGCTAATTTACACAAAGCAGTTTACTACAGAAAATCATTACAAACTTTTTTTTAAACTTCAAGATTAATTTCTGATTACATTTTGAAGTTAAAAACACACACAAACCAAAGAAGGCCCTTTATAAGTCCATAAAGCAAAAGCTTCAGCGAACTAAGCAGTCAGTGAACCCCCGGCTTCTTAAGGTGATTTTTCCCCATCAAATTACGCTGAAAAAAAAAATCCTGCTGAAAAACGTGCACAGTCTAGGGATACAACATTGTGGAAAGGGTTGCTGTTCTCCATTCTGTCATGTTGCTGCCTGTACAGGAATCCTCTCTTCTCCTGTGGTGCTTTGGGTAACATGAAAGCTGCAACCCCAATTCCAATGAAGTTGGGACGTTGTGTGAAATGTAAATAAAAACAGAATACAATGATTTGCAAATCCTCTTAAACCTATATTCAACTGAATACACCACAAAGACAAGATATTTAATAAAAAAGAAGCAATAACTATTATTTCTTCTTTTTTACAAATTGGTCCTGCCTGGTTGCACCAGATTTGTTTGTGCTGTGCAGAAGCGCGGTGAACTCTGTTTTTGCTTTACAAGATATTTAATGTTCAAACTAATAAACTTTGTTGTTTTAGTGCAAATATTTGCTCATTTTGAAATGGATGCCTGCAACACATTTCAAAAAAGCTGGGACAGGGGCAACAAAAGACTGGGAAAGTTGATGAATGTTCAAAGAACACCTAATTGGAAACAGGTGAGTGTCATGATTGGCTCAGCCATTCACAAGCAAAGATGAGGTGAGGATCACCACTTTGTGAAAAACTGCATGAAAAAATACTTTAAGAACAATGTTTCTCAACGTTCAATTGCAAGGAATTTAGGGATTCCGTCATCTAATATAATCAGAAGATTCAGAGAATCTGGAAAACTTTCTACACATAAGCAGCAAGGCCGAAAACCAACACTGAATGCCTTTGACCTTCGATCCCTCAGGCGGCAATGCTTTAAGAACCAACATCATTGTGTAAAGGATCTTACCGCGGGGGCTCAGGAACACTTCAGAAAACCATTGTTAGTTAACACAGTTTGCCGCTACATCTACAAATGCAAGTTAAAACTCTACCATACATCAACAACTTCCAGAAATGCCGTCGCCTTCTCTGGGCCCCGAGCTCATTTGAAATGGACAGACGCAAAGTGGAAAAGTGTGCTGTGGTTTGATGAGTCCACGTTTCAAGTTGTTTTTGGAAATTATGGACGCCATGTCCTCTGGACAAATGAGGAAAAAGGCCATCCAGATTGTTACCAGCACGACAACAGAGACCCCGGACTGTTGAACAACTGAAGTCATGCATCAAGCAAGAATGGGAAAGAATTACGCCTAGAAATAGGGCTGTCACGATTAGGAATTTCTGGAGACGATTAAATGTCAGACAAATAATTGTGATTGACGAATACATTGTCTATTTTTTTTTTTTTTCCTTTTTTCCCCTTTATATTCTACTGTCGTACTCTAAGGCTACACAACTATGGAAGAATGCTTGGCTTCTGTGAGTGGAGAAACTGGGAATAGTGCAACATTTTTATTTTCATCTTCATTTTACATACAGTCCCAACTGTTTCTGATTTGTGGTTGTTTGTTGCATTTCTGAAATTGTTTCTCATCAGTCACGTTTTGTGCTTAAACACTACATTAAGATCAAGATTGAACAAATAACTCTTTGGAGACCTGCACCTTAAACCTTCGTCTGTTTAAGGTGCAGCTCCATCCAGAGATGGGAGTTGTGTTCGTGTTGGCGATCCTCCTGTCCTGTGCGCCAATTGCATTTCTTGTATATTCATCCATGAACTGTTCTGTAATTTATGTCTTGTGGCATGGCCCAAGCAGAGGGTCACCCCTTTGAGTCTGGTCTGCTTGAGGTTTCTTCCTCAGAGGGAGTTTTTCCTTACCACTATTGTTCTGGGGGTTGGTAAGGTTAGACCTTACCTGTGTGAAGCGCTTTGAGGCAACTCTGTTGTGATTTGGCGCTATATAAATGAATATATAATAAATGAATAAATTAAAATTGAATTGAAAAATTTGGAAAATAACAGCTGTTAAAGTTCGAGTTCAGTTAGAGTTCTCACCTGCTTTTTGTGATCTGTGCGTCTGAACATCACCACAGCTTCTCCACGTTCATTCATATATTCTCATTTTTTAAATATGTTTTTAAAGATATTTGACAGTTTATTTCATCTCATGATCTCATAAATTCAGTATATGACGCGCACATGGTGTGAACAGGATGGGAGAGAAAGTTCAGAGAGAAGTAAAAGCAGCTCCACGTTTTGGTTTTGTTTTTTTAACATGTTCACTCCGGTTAAAATCCTCTCCCTGCTCAGCGCTCGCCGTGCACTGATGGTTCTCAGCAACGTGTTGTGCCTCCATTCAGGAATCTCCCTCACCCACCCCCTTCTCGCTCGCAGTCTGCAGCCTGTTGACTCCGTGCACACACACAGACAGCTCTTTCAGTAAACGCCGCATTTTAGAGCGCTTTGAAGAAGACGGCCACTGTTTTAATCAGCCGTCTTATCCAAACGGCAGGACGGATCGCTCCTCAGCCTCCATGTTATTGTCCTGCCTTAAGACGAGAGAGAAACAGAGTGAGTGAGGCTGCAGCACAATGACGTCAGATTCTGAGTCGTTTTATGGTTCGTGGATAAAATAAATAATTTACGGTAATCGCGAATATGAAAAATAGCGATTGGCGAATATTGTAATAATTGTGACTGCCCTACCTACAAAGCTTCAACAATTAGTGTCCTCACTTCCCAAACGCTTATTGAGTGTTGTAACAGTAGTAAACATAACACTGTCCCAGCTTTTTTGAAATGTGTTGCAGACATCCATTTCAAGATGAGCAAATATTCGCACAAAAACAATAAAGTTTATCATTTTGAACATCAAATATCTTGTCTTTGTGGTGTATTCAATTGAATATAGGTTGAAGAGGATTTACAAATCATTATATTCTGTTTTTATTTACATATTTCACAACATCCCAACTTCATTGGAATTGGGGTTGTAAATGCAGCGATAGACGTGATTAAAACTGCTTGCACGTCATTGGCATGCATCTGAGTGATGTGATCTACAGTACATCACATTTTTCGCAATGTTATTTATTGAAGTATTTCTATATTTTGTAAGGAGGAGGTGATGGTCTCGTGGTTAAGTGGTGGGCTTCGGACCAGAG